>NW_028297182.1:2970261-3270261 GCF_055798465.1 Pogonomyrmex barbatus | reverse complement strand
GAACGGGTGAAGGCCCGCGAGAAATGGATATCGAATCGTCAACACGAAACTATTTCTACTGTGCGATGTGTTTTGTCTGAATCATTCGCTTAATGCCGAGAATCACATGCTTATGCAACGGAAGTGAATCATGCGTTTATAGCGATCGCGTACGTGATTACTTGTGGATGTTGCGGCTGCACAGAGATCATTAAACCGGATGACCCGACTTTCAACGCGCCGCCCTGAGTGCGAATAATCACTGGGATTCAATCAATGCGGTTTATTAGATATCAGCGTGAATTTACGCAGCTCGCGTGACGAACGAGTCACATAAAATCCATCGCCGTCTTGTTCTTGTTCGGTGTAAGCGTAAATGTTCCGACGAATAAAATCGTCTTAATCTTTCCCGGGGAATTAAAATATAGTATGCGCGCTTTTCTCTTTCCGTTCCTCTCGACTCGTCTTCCGGAGAACATCTGAGAGAACTTGATACAGCCTCTATTAGCCTGATTAGTATATATGAATTTCTTTATCAGTTATCAAACCTCGCAGTTTCCATAACTCGGCACATCCTTTCCATGAATGCGCCTCGAACTTTCTCCGTCGCAGCGGAGTTTAATCGGCGACCTTACTTCCTCCGGGAGACCTCCGGTTATATTCAACAACTTGATTATCACAACAATACGGAACTTCCTCCGTCGAGAGTATAACAAGGAGTACAACGAATTAAGTACGACATCGAGTCAGACTTCTCCACGATCGATCGCATCGGCACTATGCATGAGCTGTTTTACGTCATCAAGCCAGCAAATGGAACGTGATTCAGGGATCTTGTAACAATAGTCTAGACGTCTCAGTTGAGCTAGAATAAATATTTAACGCCTGGTTAATTAAACGCGCGAATGTTTTTATTCGCGCATATAATTATTCGATTTTCACAAGTTTTAAAAACGCGATTATCTGAACAACAAATTTTTCTCTTTTTACGGAAAGACGTGTGGGATTGTTTTCTTAGCGACGATGCCCCTGATATATTTCTCTCTGTTTTCAACAACAAGAGCTATCCGATAAACAAGATGCGAGTAGTATTGCGTTCCGCAGTCCGCGAAAGCAACAACGGAGGAAAAACCCCACTTTCCGGTGTGCGCAATGAAAGAGATAGACGACGAACGGAGACTTGCTCTCAAAAGAGATAGACGATGCAATCGCGTACCGCAAACGAGACGAATCTTATTATCACGCGAAAATGGAATCCGGATGAGCTACAGTTCGTCTGCGATTCGCGCAGAATTCCGCTCGATCAATTCGCGAAATATAGCCCGCCGAATGTTTACGAACGTCATCGTTATGCGCGTACGTCTTCAATCGATCTCGCTTTCAATGAAGAAAATACCGGGTTTTTTTTTTTTTCTGTAAAAATAAACCGGCGTATCTAACTTGCGAATTGAGTTGCGTAAAATAATTGAGAGATGAGGAGGAAATAGTAAAAAACGTACTTTTCTTTGATCGCTATATTGCGCAACGAAAATGAATTGCAGCACGGGACGTGATAACGAATTCACTTTCATGTCTTTTTCTTCGCAGAGGTTTAATAAACCATTTAATTGCACAAACGTCTTGAGAAATAAATTTATACAGTGTCTCGCCACCATCGCTCGTTAAACGTAATTTTAATATTAAATATCATGGACATTTGAATTAATATGACTCATTAGGCAGACTGTTTAACAGTTTAATTGTTAATCTTTATATGTATAAATGTTTACATTATAAGTAAGACCATAGTAATGATATAATGATTATAATCGTAAAATTCTAGCTAAGAGAAGAGAACTAGAAATTAATTTAATTCTTAAATCTAAAATAATAATAATAATATCAAATATGTAATCTAAAATGTCAAATGTGTAATTTAAAATCTAATTTATAAAATACTCAGAAAATTTTTGAAATTATATTAAACGATATATAAAATATACGTTACATATTAAAAACTAATGTAAATTTGTATTTTGTAATTAATTATAAAATTTCGAACAATTAAACTTTCCGATATAGCTTTTAATCTACTTTTATCATAAACTTAAAAAAGAATATATTGCTATATTTAAAAATATTCTTATTAAGAATATTTTTATTCTTATTAAGAATATTTTTATTCTTATTAAGAATATTTTTAAATATAGCAAACTTATTAAGTAATAACTATAATTGCAGTCTTACACAATCTATGAATATTATTTTAATAAAGAAATACATGTAATTTATAAAACTATTAAATTTAAACAAGATTTTTAGCAACTTTATATTTATTTATTAATGAAACATGTTTTTGAAATTGCTTTCAAATTCAGTTTTAAAAGCATTTCTTTATTGGGATATTAAATTTATGAGCTAATGCAGAATCTCACAATTTTAACGTATTGTATTAAATTTAAATTTTAAATAGTAAAATAAGTTATCATACTTTAGAATATTTTATAAGAAACTTTTAAATTACAAAGTATGTCATGTATTTATCATACATATCTTACATATCTTATGTGAAATTTTTAGAATAAGTTTCTAAAAATATTTCATAAGTAATTTTTAAATTATAAAGTGTATCGTATATGTCATACATGTGTCTTACATAAAATTTTTTAGAAAAAGTTTCGAAAATTTAAACAGCATTGATTTTAACAGTATAACACTTTTACTAATAAAAATCACGTTCATATTCGCAATTTTTCAAATTTTGATCACACTTCATCCCTGGTGGAGAAAGCTGGATTTTCACGAATGCTCTGCGATTTGTAAGAATTGGACGAATTTCTCCTAAAGCCATTGTCGCTGTTAGCATCCTTGCAAATAACATCGGATCTACATCTGGAAGGGACACTGATCACCTCAGTCAGCTGCATCACCGCGGCAAATCTTAGCGCCTAAAATTAACAATCAATTATATGTAAAAAGTATACAATTGTACATTACAAAATGCAATATGTTGTTAAAGCAACTACATTTTATTTACATCGGACAGACTTGCCTCATATTTTTTTTATAAAAGTAACGTAATCAAAAAGTGAATACTTTATATTTCGTAGATATTTCGAGATATTTCGTATTTGATGTGAAAATAAAATCAAAATAAAATATAAAATAATTTTTGAATTAACAATATTAAAGCACAACTTTATATAATATTTATGGAGAAGATTGTAATAATCCTTTTAAAATAATCATGTAATTTTTATACGTATCAATTTTTGCGTATAATTTAGCTATTGAAGGTGCTCAAGTTTGAGATATATTTGATGAAATATCCTACATACACACATATATATATATATATATACAACATATATACATGTGTATATATATATATATATATATATATATATATACATGTGTGTGTATACACATGTATATATGTTGTACATATACATATATATATTTACACACAATAATTGTGTATGCAAAAAACCGCAAAACGTTCACGCTGACATGTACGTGAAGTGCACAATCCGTGCGAACATCAAGCGAGCGTCGGCGTCGAGACGGACGTCCGGCATAATTGGATCAATCCGTGCGACGCAGCTTTGGTTCCGAGCCAATTTAATTGCCCACGCTGTCACACACACACACTCCGGTCCCGCATATATATGTTATTGCCGTAAAAATTAAAAATATCGTTCAAAGCTATGATTCCGCTGATGTATCATCCGACGCTTCTTCCAATCCCGTAGCAAAATTATTTCACTTGATTTTCGATATTCGACGGATATTTTATATATATATCGACGTGTAGGCCACGGCCAATTTTCTCTCATAAAAATCGATCCTTAGATATTCGTACTGTCTAAAAACAATATCTTTATGTATTCTAATTTGAGATAAAATCGTATGATCTTTATACAAATGAAAAAAGATTCCTGATGAAAAATGAAAAGGAAAGATTCGAAAAAAAAAGATATTTCGAATAAAGTATTATTTTGTATTTTGTTTAATTTTAGTTTATCAATTAAAATTTATTACATGAATGGACGTGTTAAATTCTGATAATATCTCATATTTATTTAGCTGATAAATAAATTCATTCATGCATTTGTTTTAATATTGATTCAATAAAGTCTTTTATTAGATATTACGTATATTTATTTATATTTATTTAATTTACGTATATATACGTATTTATTTAATTTAACTTTTTATCCAATAATCTTAAAATTCAATTACGCAAAATGATGTTAAGTGTTTTTCTCTCTCAAAAAATGTTTCCAATTATGTATTACGAGGACAGACAAAAGCAGTTCGAGGTTGTGTTAGTGCCACAGAGCAATCAACAAATTAATGACAAACAAGATCATGTAAACACGCGGAACGCGCGATGTAATTGCGTTCGCTCCTTTGATTCTGTCCTAGTTCTGGGTCTATTTAACAATCGCAGTTACCGCGTAAGCATCCGCCTGCAACATTCGACGCGCAAATTGTTTTACCGCACTCGATAATCGACATTTCACGCGAAAACAATATCGGTATGTTAAAATGAACAATAAACGAGCAACAAATTTCTCCGCGTACGTATCCCGCGCGTGGGAAACTTTTTAAACAAAAACCGTAACTTATCATCGACGTTCAATTTGCACGTTCGTTATTTTTGTTGACGTCATCCTGTCGCGATTTGTTTTTCACGCATATTCAACCCGGGTGATTCTTTAATTAATCGCAAATTACGATTTACAACTCAACTCGAACCGCGTGGAAAGTTATTGTGCCTGTGGCTGACACGGAAAATTCGTCGAGTGAACGGTTATGCGGGGGAATAACGGGGGAGGGGGAGAGGGGGGGGGTTTGGTACAAACGCGTGTTTACCGTATACTGCTTGTCACGAGCATCATGCGGCGTAATTATGTACGCGTATATCAAAATAGAGACAATGCAACATTTACCACGCATGATTGGCAAAGCCTGCATAATGCATCGGGCAAGCCCGAGCGCGCGTCGATTGTGCATTTATATGCGGTTATCGTCGGCCATACAATACTGTCCAAAGAGCCGAATAAGGTATACGTATTACCCAGCGAGATAGTCTACTCTCGAAAGGAATAACAGTGCGTTGAATGAACCAAAAGATACGCAATTAAAATCAAAGTTTCCCTCACGGTGGCGACCGGAAAACCTGCGTTCATTCGGAATATTCCGCGGACAGTTCTTTTTATCCTCGCGATTTCCATTAATTTTCCGAAATAAATTTCGCGCTCTCGAAACGGAAAATCGGTTTCGCATTTCTCTTTCTCCGCATGAGAGAGAACGGGGATTATCAAATCCTGCCGAGGGATATTGACAAATGCACTCCCCCGGTCTGGCGAGAGCTGTCTCAGTTGCATTGCGCGCCCGATTGTGGCAATCGCGTCGCGAATTGCATCGACGGGAAGCGATCGAATACAACGCGCTGTAATTCGATCTCGAGACAGGCCCGATATGCCGAGCTGGTCTCGCGCCAATTTAATTGGCCACGTCATTATGCGCCATCATCGTCGATGTGTCGATGCGACGCGACACACGCCGAATACCGTGCTGGCCGGCACGAGGCGAGACAAGATTGAAAGAGCGCAGGAAAAGTTGTTTAACGGATAGATCGCAAATGGATCACGATCGAATGAACGAACGATTCTATTTCTGTCTGGATTCGCGTATTACCCGCGATTTCGTTTTTGATTGACGCCATAATAGGATCGATGATCCTATTCACGTCACCTCGCTTTTGCTTCCCCAACAGATTAACCTTCTCGCATTGCGTGTCAATATGAGTATCAAGTAATCCCGATGTCCGACAGCGAAGTAACGTCTGGGGACTGTTCCGGTCCATTGGAATTTATATCCGGTTGCCATCGCGGAGGAAACGGAATACGGCTGCAGGTATTTTGGTTCCGTTTGCTCAGATCGTATGATTGTTTATGGAATCTTGCGAGGAAACGTTTCGCCCGGTTTATCGACTCTAAAATTGCTCTCGATTCCCAAAGTTTTCTAAAATTCCGTGAAAGGTCGAAATCATAGCTCCTTTTCTTTAAATTTAAATTTATACAATTATACAAATGACTCATAACGATGCTCTTATTAAGGCAAATATGGAGTATTAAAGTCGTGATGAATTACCTTTGCGTGAATTATATTTATGTTAATTAAAATTTAAATATCATTTTTAATGTTGTGGAATCTCTGTAATTTAATATCAAATTTATGCACCGCATGTAATGTTGTTAATAAATAATATCTCTAAAAATAGTCTTTGTGTTGTATGAAAATATCTGCCATTATGTAGTATATGGAGCGGACTTACCTCGCAAATGGAAAATGGCAAATAGCGCGCCATTTTATATCCGTTAAATTAATTACATTTTGTGAAAGAACGCGGAAGAGAGATAGTAAAATATAGTTTTAACGAGGAACGCGGCGCAAAAAGTGGCGCGACGGGCATGCGGAGAGCGCTGCAATATATCAATAAAAGGGTGGTAAAAAGTGACGCGCACCCCCGCACTTCAAAACGAGCGATACGCAACATTTTTTTTTGTCGTAATTTTATAATTTTGTTGCGAATGTTTTATTGCGGGCCATGTTATTGAGCCGTTAGTATCGCAACAACAGCGAATTCCGCAAACTTCCCTCGCTTTTACCGCCCTATCCGCTTTAAAATTCACTCTAGGCATAATCATCGCCCCACGAAATCGGCGACAATCAATCGAGAAACTCATTATTTTGCAAAGTAGATCCGTGAGCCGACAGAGTACTCTTTTCATTCGCGTTTTGCGTGAAAGTCACCTTCTGCCACCAGGCGAACCAGCGCGTTTCCTAATTTCCTCTAGGCTCCATTAACGGCGAGATGGACGTGGGGAGGCGCGTAAAGGTGAAAGGTGATAATGAAAATGAACGAAAATTCGGGAAATGTCAGTCGCGCGTGTAGCAATAAAGCGCGACCGCTGAGTTTTAGATTCAATATCGATCGCGATTTTGAGTGCGAAGCGCGATTGTCCGTAGGCGATATATTATATCCCGTCGATATTTATCTCGAAAAGGCATCTCACGGTTTATGGTGTCCATGATGTGTTGACTTCGCAATATATCGCGAATTCGCTCGCCGCGTATCGCGGCGAAGCGTGGCAAGAGCGTGGCGAACGACAACAAAGCGAGTCCTACGCTACCTTCCGCCTGTCCCTGCGAGCAGAGTACAGCACCCAGATTATGTACAAAGCCATTATGACGGCGGGCACGCACACCCCCGCTATGGTGGACGCACCCCGTAGAAGTAGATGGTGCAGCCCGAGCAACGTGACTGCGAGAACCGTTCCACCCGCGACGTATCTTCCGGTACGACGGCGATCCTCCTGACAACAGAAATATTACATGCGCATATTTAACGACGTTTTTCCGACACAAGCGAACATTATGGTATTGTATTAGTATTCGCTTTGCATCTCGATGGATCGATGGCGGGAAATTCTACAGATCTTTATTTTTATCCCCCATGACGTGTCTCGCTATTTGAGATGACTATCGATATGCAAACGTCGCCACTTTTAAACACGATTTGTTCTTACAATGCAAATAGTACGTACGAAACAGCTCACACAGTCGTGAGAATTATTTTTTTTTTTTTTAAGATTGACCGCCCGTCGTTGGCTGCCCAAATAGCGTCGCGTTCATTCTTCCCACTCGTATTTATTTAACTTTAAGCTCAAGGATAGCGTAGGAGGAAAAAAATGAAGAAAATTAAATAATTCGTCAATATTGATGTCTTGATTAAAAAATTATATGAAATATCGGTGGGATTCAAAATGATAAATTTTAACAATAAATTTTAAATGATAAAGTCTTATTAATAATTTGTTAATTCAAATGATAAAAATCGATGAATTATAAATGATAAATATCGTAGAAATTAGCAGGGCAGGTGTGAAAGGGCATTTTTTTCATCTCGAAAAATATAACGTTGAGACGAAAGAATTTTGCTTGAATAAATTTTGCTTAATTAAAATTATGGAGCAGAGACAAATGCTCCGTACCTTTCGCCAGGCGATAAACAATTAATCCTCTCCCCCCCCCTCCCCTCCCTCAAGTGGCGAAGTCTACGTTTCGGTTTCGTAGCAGATGTGCGAAACAAATTACGCGCGCCACTTTGGTGGAAGGCGCACATTTAGCCCCAGAATTCATTTATTTAACGTCGCCGATTTTATGCGACGCGGCGGCGTCTGCGAGCGACAAGCGCGATGGACAATTCGAGGCGAGCGAAGCGCGAGCGTTAAATTCTGGCGCGGCAGATCCATTCCCATTCTTTCCGATGCGCAATTTCTCCCGTTCTCGCGCGCGTTAATTCCACACTCTTTAACGTACAATAATTCACGCTCTGTTTCCTTCTCTCTCTCTCTCTCTCTCTCTCTCTCTCTCTCTCTCTCTCTCTCTCTCTGTCTTTTTAAATCGCGCAGTCGCAACAATTCGCGCGTAAATCTAGTCTGACGATGCTCGAACACCTTGCTTCGCTATCGCATTCAAATTGTATTTCCGCCGGATGGCAGCAGATACGCGCCGGATGCGAAATGGGATAACGTCCAACGAGCGCTATTTTGCGCTTCGAAGGCGCGCGAGCAGAAATGCCGTAGCCGTCGAGCGGCCATAAAGCGGAGAAACTCGCATATATGCGAGTTCGATCTGTCTAAACGTTTCGCCTCGATCGACGATTTCATGCAAAATCCGCGGCGCGTAACCACACGAGACGATATTGCGATTACCCAGGCGGTTATAACATCGCCATCGCGAATATTCTTTCAGGAAACCAACCGGCTGTGCGAGGGTATTAAGGTTGTCCCTCGACGAGAGCTCCGATTTAAGCGGCATGGCACTGACGGTAACGTAAAGTTTTTTCCGAGCCAAAGTTCACTTTGCCACAAAGGCGATCCAGTTTGATGATACGTGACACACTCCGTCGCCGAGTCATAAGATGACCTTTGCCGTTTCGGTAAATTTTTATCTGCGATTATAAGCGTCCTTGATTATCTGACAAATTAAACGAAATAAAAAGTCACTCTCTCTCTCCCGGAATTGCTCCTTTGCCTTTAGACATTTGACGTAAAAGCTTCACTTTCACGTACTCGACTCGAGGAATGCCAAAAGATGTATTACAAAAAGTTTTTTTCCTTTCTAGGAAGAGGTCCAAACAAGCAAAAGCTTGCTAAAATTCCACTGTAAAATTTGTAGACGTCATTATATTAAGATGGACATTATGTTCATAAAAACGACGACATTTAATTAAATGCTACGCGCGAAAAAGGGCACGTAAAATATTTCCGTATAATTAAAAACCGCCGGTCGCATCGAGTTCGCATCTCGTAACGATGACGCTACTTTATTTAACATTTAATGTAACAATTAATGTTTAATTATCATAGTAATAAGCAAATGTTATTAGAAAAAAAAGGAATATGCAAACGAATATGTTTATTATTTTATTTAACATTTTATATTAATTTTTAAAATTTTTGCTATTAAATGCAAATTATTTTTTTAAAATGTGTCACACAGCTAACCCGGCATAAATTTAAACTCACAATTATGTCAACTTTCAGGCGCATTTATAAAAAAATGTCATATAAATCATAGCGATTAACGTTTTCACTTTTTTTCCTCCTCTTGTAATATGATTACGTATATTCGTCGAATAATTGTTACAGTCGAAATTCTCTTATATCGTGCTAATTGTGCGTGAATTGCGGATACACCAGAATTTTATTCGCAAATTTACGAATGTTATCAGGGGAAAAATTAAAGCGGCCACATTTTCGCGCAGCGCGGTGAGTTTACAGTCCGCGATTAATTAAACGAAAAAGGAGCCACCGAAGGACGACGGCCACTTCTCCCCGGGGAATATTATTTCGCGAGATACGGCAAATTCCGTAATTCACACAGTTAACCTGAAATGAAACGCGATAAAATCGTCGTGCGTTCTTTTTTTTTTTTTTTTACACGTTTGGAATTTCAAGCGTTCGTTCGGCGATGATCCGTTTCTCTCGCACTCGCGCGCGCCGCGTACGTATTAACGTGCGCGATATCATTCGTTCGCGATCGTTCGGGAGCGATCATTCGAGAGATAACTCGGTGCGTCGTCGCGAGGTTTCCGTCCGACTTTGCGGCAAGGCGTAGAAACGAAAAGCGCGGAGGATCTGTGTATCGCCGCAGCTTCGAGAGCAGCGACGGCGGATCGCGCATTTACACGCTCGGCACAATATAAGCCAGGCAAGAACGTTGGCATAATAAACAAATAACGCGATGAGCCACGGACACACCTACCATACATGTGTGCGAGCCGCCGCCGTTGAGGGCGGCGTACATACGCGCATCGAGCAACGAATTGAAAAGCACGCGGCTTTCGCCAAAATTAGATTAACCTTTCGTCGGAATGATTCGCGGAATCTCGGTGCGGCGGCTTGGTGATTTGCTAAAATCGCGTCGTTCATCAAATTCGTGATAAAAGGTAAATAGACGTGATCTGATTTGGAAGGAAAGACGAGCTCGCGGATATTTATTGAATAGAAAGCAAAATTCGCGTGTAGGCAGTTGAGGTTAATTTCTTTAAAAGGATTTTTAAAAAGTTTTCATTTTTTTAACTTTATTTATATTGCTTTGGAAAGTATCAAAAGTATTATACTTAAAGTATCTTACTTTATTTTTTTTTTTTTTTTATAAAATTGTTTATTTTTTTTTTTATATCTAGCTTTTAACCGAGTAAAAACATAAATTTGTATATAACTTTGATAATCCGTAGATATAAAGGTACGATATATTTCAAATCATTTATTAAGCTCAAATTTTAACAAAGAAACGTTAGAATATTAATATAGCTGCTAAGGTTCGTTCAACATAGAAATACAACTTTTATCTTCTTGTCTCGCAAGTTTCGAAAACATTTATCGAAAAATAGCCGAATTGCTCATGCCACCCTGTGACACAATATGAGCAGCCCCCTGATTGGGGGCTTTGTCGTCTACCTAAGCCTTCCCTAAGATTTCATTTTTCCGATCACGTGGTTTCTCTTCCTCGTATACTTCCGTTTCTTCTTTTTCCTTTCCTTTTTTTATGCACGGCAGGCAAACGCCTTTCACGAGTTGTACGCCTACCCTTAACCGCGCACGTAAAAGCGCGAGTCGCATCGGGCATACCGATCGCACCATAATAGGAATAATCAATGCGCAATCGATTCCGCTCACGTCCATTCCGGTTTTCAATCCGACGAGGTCATTTACCGAGGGAAAATAGTTCTCCCGGCGCGTTATGTTACCTTTATCGAGCGGCGGAAATGACGCGCGCGTCACAATGCGCGACCTTAATAGCCCTTAGTTTCTTCGCTAATTAATTCGGACAACTGCGAAAATGTATATATATTGGCAATTTTCGATTTGATAACGGAAACGTGAAATTATTGAAATGTAATAACGAACGTACGGATACGTACATCCGTACGAGCCACCCTCGTTATTTTTATGCTACATTATTGATCTTTAAAATAACGTTAAAGCACGTCGCAATGCGCGAGAGAAAGAAAGGGGAAGTAGCGTGCGTATAAATTTTTATTCAAAATTGACCCAATTTCCGCTGGCACTTTTGAGAATGTCGCGTATGCAAAAGTTATAAATAAACGGAAAAGACGATAATTCATGATTTATCGGTCCAAATGTGAACTTGCGAACTTGCGATTGTAATTATTGAGATTCAGGTTAGGGTAGGTTAAGGTAGTTAGGTTCAGTTTGCCGTGTCCTAATTAAAGGAATTAAATTTTTATTAAAACTCGATTTTGCGCGCCGATTGCCCTCGGCAAAATCAAGATAAGCGGAATATTCGATCCCAGTGGGAAACCAGGGGGTAAATCTTCTAATCTAAAGACTACAGCGAAACGTGATTCGTACTTCCGATGTGTGGAACTCGAACAGAAAGTTCGCGTGATTCTGACCGACAATGAAATTGTAAGTTTCTCTCGACGTATCCGCGTGATTGATCGCAAAGTTTCGCGGCGGAAGGAGGCTTATCTCGCACCCACCGTTGATAATTCTTCGCGAGACATGAATGGTCAAACGAGATGACGCCATTAAACACATCACGATCGAGCAATTTTGTATAATAATTTCAAAGTAGCGACTTCAAGTAGCTCCGGGTAATTGCCACCGGTTGCCACCGCGTTGAACTTCGTTCACGAAACCTTCAAACTTCTAAGGTATAATTTCCACATACCGCGTAATTTTAATGCTCGATGCTCGCAACTGTGTGAAGGCTCGAACTGCTTCGCAACTGCAATTTTAGCATACCGCGTGATTTTCCACATCGATCATCCACTTATCCGCAGCATGCAAAGTGCTACACTTGTCTTGCATCATTCAATTTGCCCGCATTCAGTTTCAATGCTACTGAATAACTTGCATAACATGAATGACTTTTCCCTACCTGTTTACCTTTTAGATATCAGTTTGCAAGCAGTTTTCAAATGATGTACGATTGCAATTAAGTTTCGTTAATTAAACTTCAAATATTTAATTAAAATTACATATTACATATTATAAATTTAATTAAAATTACATAAATTACAGTTAATTAAATTTTATATTTTTTGCTTCTAATGACGGACGAATTTTTTTATTCGACAAGATTTTAATTGTAAGCCTAGAGCAAGATATTAAATTTAAAAAATTTGATAATTACGGGATGTAATCTATGATATGTCTTACGGCGATCCGGTGGAAACCTTTTTGCTAGAAGAAAATCCAAATTTAAATTTCTCTTCGCGGATATTTTATGCAGTATTTCCAAGAACATACTTATAATGGAATTTCTGTTTGCCGAATTTCGCAACGTTTAAATTTATGTTTATATTGATTTTTCTGTGTTTGAGCAAACGTAACGAGAAACAAATAAAGCTTTCAAAGATATCTCCTAGCAATATGAGAACTTTATGTTTATCAAAAGAATTTATCAAAAGTTTTAATCGTGAAATCTTGTAATTTTCCCTCTCGTGTGCTTAAAATAACGAATTTCTATACATCTCGCAACTACGTAAACGAACAACACACTTCTGCAGGTGATTGTGATTTACAGATAAGATGATATACAATCTCGTGGAAAACTTTTAATTGCACGGCTTATCTTTTCGGCAGTCTTTTCGTGAAGTCTCGTGACGAAATGATGAAATAATACCGATGGTCCAATAAAATTTTGTAGAAATCATTTATTTTCGCGAGGAGCACAATTAAAAGAAAGAAACCTGCGAAAATTGGTTCAGCAGGATTGCCTTCGCCCACGGAAATACGTGCAACCGACGGTTATCCTACCGACGGTTATCTATCGGACCGTGAATTGCGGGGGCGTGAGATAATCTCTCCCGGTCTGATAAGCATCGGAGGATAAACGAAGCGTTTATTCGCCGAAAACAGGCACGTATCTCGTAGCTCACCGTGTAGTAACCGCCGTGCTTAACCGAGGACATTAACTCAAAATTACGCGAACGTAAACGCGGCGAGACGGTAAACTACCGGAAAGTCCAACGCTTCCCCTAATATCGAGACATTTTATTTCGGAATTACTTCAAAATGCGCGAGCGAAATAAACCGGAATAACAAGGAAAGCGAATTTTACTTTATTATTTCGAATATTTATCATCTCTATTTCATGTAAAAAATCAGTTGACGGAATTTTGATATTATCAAGTCACGCGTCACGCAATTTTCTACATTTTGATAATTTTGATAATTTTTAAAACATGACAATATCAATGATAAGATTTGCTAATTCAAGTGGATTGGATCGTTTACAGCCAAACGATTTCGAGCGAAGGAGAAAGGAGAGCATAAGAAATTGTAAAAAAAAAAATCGAGCCTCTCAAAAAGCTACTCGCGAAGAAGATGTAAAAATATTTTTTATGAATGTTTCGACTATTTGTCGGTCAGTCAAACTTACGAATAATGGCCACCAAAATCTCGTTTATCTTGTGGCAGGCAATATACTCGACGAAATTGCACGGCGCGTGCTTTTTGTCAGCTAACACGTCGTAAAACCGACATCGTTCCGTGGCTCTGGCGAAATTATTCTGTAAAGCAGGATGTTTCCCAACGACGAAATGCCAGATATGTTTTACAAGTTGACAGACGCGCGAACAACAGTGATATATGATTACAATTATAATTAGATAAATTCTACAAGTTTTTGTTTTAAAAGTAAAAATAGCATACTTATTTACTTATCTTGAAAAATTAATAAATGAAAATCAATCGTTTCTGCTGCATCGAAATTAATTTATCATATTTGATAAAAATTTACTGATATAATTAACGATTCCTTCTTCCTTCTTTTCAAATTAATATTTTGTTATTTCTTTATATTATAATAATCACCTTCTGACAAATTTTTAAAAATTTTATGAACAAAATAAAAAATCTATCAGAGAAACGATAAGAATAAAATTTATGTTGGCTCTCATTAGAAATGGAATAACTAAATTTAAATATTTTAGAAATATTTTAATTATGTTCAAAAGATATACAATTATATATACAATTGCAAATACCTACTGACAATAACATCGCTCTCTGCAGTTGTGAAAGCTCACTGTACGATAGCGGTATCTATCAAAGCAATTTTGCGGCTACATTGTGCCTATCATCAGTCGATATGTATTAAATTTTGTTGTGAAAATTAAATTTTATATCGATAATGATAAAATTAAAGTACTGTTATTCGCAAAAAGTTATAAAGTTATTTTTCGACTTTTATAAATCAATAAATGGATTGAATAAAAATTTTATAAAATTAAATAAAATTCTCATATTATTTATATTGCACAAGAAATTATTGTTTAAACATATTTAAAAGTAAAACGAAATAGATTATTATATCATAAAATATAAAATTTAATCAACAACAAATTATTTCTAATATATCAAAGTGAAAAAGATTAAAAATTTTTTTAATAGATCGAAAGATCATAAATCAGATATGAGTTTCACGCGTGATATGTAAAAAATACAAAAACTTTTTAATAATTTAATTTAGATAATTTAAATTTATTCACATCAAAAATATGATCACTCAATGTTTTGTTTAACACATTTTAGAACTTAGTATTACTTTTTCAATAAATAAAAGAAAAATTGAAATTATCTCTGATATTTTTTTCTAGCTAAGCTGTACGCAAGTTCGTCGACACTTATCAAATCAGATTCTGCTGAAAATTTTCCAACGTTACGAACATTTCCTCTTCGTTTGCGTACTACTCATTAAATATTGCTGGGCTCATTAAATATAGCCGGCCAAAGCCGGCTCGCTGTTTAGTCCACACGCGAACCGAATGGACGGATTTCAGGTTTTATAATTGCAATTGCATATTCCGCGAGCGATTATTCGCATGTGAAAAAAAAAAACGCGTGAACTGTATATAAGTCTGCGGTAGGATCGGACTTACATAAACCGTCAATTGCCGCCTTGGAAGTCACATAGAAGTGAAAACTCGATATCCTTGAAAGAAACGCATCGAGGCGACGTGTGTCATTATCTTAACCGTTACAACGACGATAATTATCCTCTGTCTCGCTCCCCTTCTTTTTCTTATAATTTCATGAGAACGACGACGATAACGACGATGACAACGTGAAAACCAATATGCGGTACGGTATCAAAGATAACTGGATCAAAGCCATGCCGATGTCATCGCTCGCTTTTCCGGAGAGCTTACTGAAAGAGAAAAAGTTGCAGAGTGAATTTTCTTGTAGAGACAGCATCGCATCGTAAAGTCTGCAACGGTATTTCTAAATGTGCACTCGCAAAAGCGACGCCGAAGCTAAAAATCATGGCTAGAATGACAAAAACGAACGATCGTCAGCATAAATTTATATTAAAATTATATGAAATATTATAATATCAAATAGAGTTGTGTAGCGTTAACTAATCTCAATTTGGTCAATATTTGTACATGTTATTTACGTATATGTCTTAAACTTGTGATAAAAGTTCATCACAAAAATTGTAATATCAAATTTACACAATTTTTTTATTACACAAATTTTATACAAATCCCCTCAAACACAATCTATTTGTTTATTTTCTTTCTTAACATAAAATTCTAAGAATTCGTAAAATAAGAGTATGAAAACTCACGTTAAAGTGAATCGTCCGCTTGCGTGAAAATTCAAAAACAAATTTGTAACTGTTTAGGATTCTCCTATATTTTAGCAACGCGTAGAAAACAAAAAATCGAGCACTTTTAGCTGGAAAAAAAACTATCCGTGCAATTTTCGTACTTCTTGCGATTTACAAGCTGACCCGAATACGTCGAAATAATCGTTTCGTTTTCAGCCGACCTTGCACGTTCGCGATTTATCAGCACGAAATATTTCTCTCAGCGCTGAGTTCTGCATGCTTGACTCTCTTTTTCTTCCTTTAAGCTTGCGATGGAGTGCGAAAAGAGTTCGACGATGCGAACTGTCGTCTCCTCTCTTTCCGTGGCAAATACATACACATGTTCGTACTGGAAACCGTCAACGAGCATTCATTCGATGACTGCTTTTTCATTTCTGCAGTAAAGAGATTAACGCGCACTTCAGCGCGTAAAAGCAACGAGTGTCGCGAGTGTCGCGCGGTATTTTACAAATATGCGTGTGACGTATTTCTTTCAGCAATCTGAAAACGGAGATTAATAATATGTGTGTATAATGTTTATTAATATATTTATTAATTTATATTAAAAAATTATATTATACATGCTTTTAACTTTGTACATCTATAATTTAAATTTGATTTGAATTTGAAGTAGATTTTTATTTTCATTTATTTTGAAAATTCGCATTCTTCATTTAAAAAAAAAAAAAAATTCCGAATATTTTTAATAAGAAGCCAACAAATTTTACAGTTTTAGCGGAAATGTCATCGTCTCCAAATATGATTGTTTTTACAAAAAAAAAACTGAATTAAAAAGCCGGCAGAAACACGCTTGGATCATTTCCGAGCATACAGGAAATATCCTTTTTTCAAAAAAATATATCTTCGTCTGCATGAGTATATCTGCATCATATTCTTGAATTTCACATTCGTAGCATGTGAACCGATTCATACACGAAAAAAACACTTTTGCTGGCAAATGTAAAAATTTGGTCAGATATTGAAAATAATTTTGTTGAGCCTTCGAAATTATTTTATACAATTGTATTGTTCAAATTGATTGTTAGAAGATAACAAATTTTTGCAGTATTATTATTATGTTTAAGCGTCCCACATAATAATTTTGATGGTGCAACAAAATTATTTTCAGATCCGTATCTGGCCAAATTTTTAGATTTGTCAGCAAACGTGTAAACTCACGGTTGATTCAATGTGTGTGCGAACGGATGGTCTATCAGCCTTTTCGGCAAAAAAATTTTCGATATAAATCAAATGAACGCAGCTCCCTCCCGAAAGAGAATGAGATTGACGACGAGGGACCGGAACGAAGATGCACGATGGGGGTCTGCGTTATTGTTTCGCCGCTTTCGTGATGCAATGAATAGGACGTCTGCGAATGAAGTTAATCCGTATTCATAATCGGGATGATCGAGGGAAAAGGGGAGGGATGCTACGCGATGTGTGCAAGCGCGACCTTAAGGGATCCGTGCCCGAGCGACGCCATTCACGCGTTAATTCTCTCTTTCTTGCGTCTTCCCCTCCCCGTCGCCGGCACCTGAATGCGACCGGAAGTTCTTTCACGCGTCCCGATTTTGTCGTCTAGTTGAAAGAAAAGAAAGCCTTCGGCGAGCCTCGCTCTTGAACCTCGACGACGACGACAAGAGCGAGAAAACGGGTTTATAACGATGATCTCTGCACTCGGATCAGCGAATTTCATTGAATGGGAAACAAAAATATAAAGTACAAAGTAAAATCACCAAAATTATTGTTAATTTCCGAGAGAAGAGATTTCTCTAGCGAAATAACGCCTAGTTGGAGATAGCGTGTTTTGTTGCGGTATCGGTTTACCGTTGCGGCCGAGGTTGCATTATTAACGTAAACAACACGTTGCTGAACGTACTCGAAACATTTATTTCTACGAATAGACGAGCAACAAAGGCACTGAAATACATGATCTGCAACAGGACTAGCCACTCGGTTTACATTTTAAGAATGTTCGAGATGAACTCGGTTTCTCGGATCGCTGCACTCAGCAGTCACATAAACATTGGTGTGCAGCTGCGGCTTGTAATCCTTTCTTCGTAGCCTCATATAACAGTATCGCCTATCTCACACACACACACACACACACACACACACACACACACACATATTTCAGCCTCTCTGCTTGATTTCTCTCGTCACAAGATAATTTTCCATACGAGCGTTTTCACTCAAAACGGGATTGTTACATAATATTTTTCCGATCGTAAATTAAAATTAAAAAATAAAAGGATAATTAAATCCAATAGAATAACAATACAAAAAAGGACAGATGCTACACGATATGTGTGCGATCTTATAAGAGATAAAATAATAATAAAATAATAATAAAAATAACAACGATAAAAATAATAACGGATAAAAACGGATAATAGAAATAGATACAATTTCGTCCGCTATTTATTTCAATCGTACTCCGCACGAGGAAGCTGTTTTTTTCATCATCCGCCGTAATAATCGCGCGTATTGTTCCAAAGATACGCCACTTTTATATAGAAAGCCGTCCGCTTTTAATTAGCAGGTATCGCACGCGAGAACGATTCCAATCTGCGTCGGATGGAAGGATGGAAGGATATTCGAAATGACCTTGCACCATGGGGGGAACAGGCGCCGTCGTGTTCGTGCATCTGTGAAACGATTATACTACTACGGTCTGAATGGGAAACGCAGCAGCAGCTGCCATTCGTGTCTCGAATTAACGCCAGCTGATCGAATCAGGAGGAAACGAAGACGGTCCTTTGAGATCGCATAAAAGAACTGATGCATTCTTCGCTCGTGTTTCTCATGACGTAAGTTTCTTAAAAAAAAAAAAAAAAAAAAATGTCGCCGCGTAAGAACTCACTGGCGCATCGTTCACTCCGTCGCTTCGTAATTCGAATTGTGTAATCGATGTCGAAAGATGGAAACCCCCCCCCCCCCCTCTTCGTGATAAGAACGGAAGAATCGAAAACATAGTCTATTACTTATCGTACGGTTGACAGAAGTACTCGAGGCAACGTGTACCAATAATCTCTCTTTACATCGACGGAGCCTATATCGCGATAGCCAAGATAGATCACCGACTCTCTTGTTCGCCATTCCTTGACGCATCGCGCACCGTCTCGATAACCGGAGGTGAGGCGGGCTTAACGGTACACGCGCGTCTGTTGCATCATCACCGGATACCGGCGATCCGATTTAATCTCAGTTTTTCATCGTACGATGCGAGCGATATCGAATGGTGCGCGCGGCGCACGTGGAGTAAATAAAACGACCCCGCAGGAGATCCCGAGGCAAAGAGAGGCGACTGACCGGCGGCGGCGAGTGCAATAAACTGCAGCCTGTTTATCTTCCGTTAGCCGTTTCATAGAAAAGCCCTTCCGAAACGAAACCGCGAAATGTCCGCGTGCCGGTATGAGAGAAACGACGAGACAAGTGAGAAGGATGTGCGTGTCACGTTGCAAAGCGTCAGGTCTGTGAGGTTTGACAAAGTAGCGAGGTTGACAAAGAGTTAAAAGCGGGGGATCTTATCTCCGTCTATGGCCATTTAATAAATTTCCTCTCTCCCGTTCCTTTTATCCCGGCGTTTTTATATTTTTGAAGCTACTACTAGGTTTTCGTAATGCTCAAAATTCTCATGTAAAATAATAGTATGCGTGTTACATCATTAGATTACCGCTTGAGATAAAGCATAGCGTAGAAACTCACGTGATATTACGATCGTAGTTAATTCGAGAAAGTACGGCTATAAAAAAGAAATTTAAAGAAATTAATATAAAGAATGAGAAAAAAATTAAGAATTCCGCATAGATAATTTTTATGTTGAAGCATTGGCTGCTGAGAAGCAATTAAAAATTTAGAATTGGCTTACAGAAAGTATCATTCCAGAAATTTGATTTTGTCGTAAACGTGGGAAGTTGACTCTCGATTATTATTTATTCTTAGCGTTCTATATATACATCGTGTCCAGAATCCAATAAAATTGTGCCATTGCGCGGATTACTCATCGACGAAAGAACAGCGGGACATAAAATTCCTGAGTGCCAAAAGTTGCAATAAAAGTCATGCCCCCCGCAGATTACTCTCCCTTATGGGCAACCATACGCCCCATACGAATCGTATTTCCGTAGTTTGATGCGCAATTGCGTCAGTCGTAGGAAAATTTTGTAAAACTATTTCATATATTTTTTTACAACAATCGACGGAATCCAATATACGAAATGATGTAATTATTTCTAAAATTAAAGCAAACAATATCTTTACCCGTTTTCAATTTCTTGCGGAAAAATCAAGCGTTGTTCATCAACAAAAGGGACACGCTAGAAATTTCTCATCGTAGTTGTAGGAGCATTGCTCGTGATGGAGATGCGTTGTTGCGCATCTGCTTTCCGTAGTATCATCGATCAACCAAAATCTAATCGAGGGGAAAATCACCCCACGAGGTTTTCGTACAGGCCCCATGGCGTTAGAAGGCGCGCATATTCGGGACATTATGCAAGGATGTATCCCCGAAACCCCGTAGATTGGCGACGTTGTTCGTCCCACGAAATTGCATCAGTAATCCCCGAACGTCGTCAATGGCATTTACATAAAAATAATTATACGCCTTCCCCTAGACGAGAACACAATGCATTATAAGATGAAAGACAATCCGCTGATCTCGTTTACACATTAACCTGAATTACTTAGAGGGATATAATTAAAACAGCTCGTGAAGCATTTGCATTTAAAGATTGAACATTCTGGAGAAGAGACATATTTTTATATTAAAGTGCCAAGTATTCGAATATAAATAATTTCGAGATTTGTGAGTGATCACTCGCAAAAATTTCATATACTTTTTTCATGTATTTGGAATGAAAACTAAAATTTCCAATCAAGAAATATGCGAAATCATGTGGAAGGATAAAAAAATTGTCAAGCACTGCGTATTTACAATTGTCCGTTCGAGCCTCCATTCGAATTTTATGACGCACGTCGAGTATTTTTATGACGACGACCAATGAATACTTACGATCGATTCTCAAAGCACCCCGATAAGGAAGCACCGCGTTTGACGTTTTCGGTCTCCCTCGTCCTAGTCATCATTAGTCCCGTCCTATTACGAGGAAGACCGGTTCGATTGGATCCTTCTCAACTATGCCATCAGGATAAAAGGCAAGAACAAAGATGTAAAGAAGACATTGCGCCCCTGAAACTGAGACTAGCTTCTCTTTGTGCTTTCTAGGGACAAAAGCAAAATCGATGTGTGTGTGTGTGTGTGTGTGTGTGTGTGTGTGTGTGTGTGTGTGTGTGTGTGTTTATATACATATATATATATAATGTTTCAATTTTTCTCTTGAAATCGTTGATCTCCGTAAAAGCTCATGTTTCAACATTATAGAATAAAAAAATAGTCGAAATGTAAAAGAAAGTTAAGTGCAGATATATAAATAGACACATAAAACGCTATTTTTAATAGAAAAAAAGTTAAGAGAAGAGCAATTGTAGAACAAATCGAAATAACAAACGCGAACAAGAAGAAGAACGGTGAAGAGAAAAGGTACAGAAGAAGTAATGAGAACAAGCTCAATGTTGAATTTCGTTCCCCGAGAGATACCGGGGAGTCCCCGGGGTTTGCGCAACGTAAGGGGGTTCTCTACATCCCCTCCCTCCCCCCCCCCGTGTACACGCGTTTAACGTGCACGGGGGCGCGCGAAAACATCCATCAAGACCAGCATCGGGGCGCACCGCGATACGCAGCTGCTGATCTCCGCTCTTCCGTGTCGGGCTCCGACACGCTTTCTGGACAGGCTGGCAGTGGGACTCAGTCTACTAGGGGTCTAAGAGGATAGATGTTTTGCCATTGGGATAAGGGCAACCTCGAAGACGAGGGAGAAAAGGGGGTCTAGAAGACCTTGCGATCGACGCCACTCGACTGAATAACTCTATATTGCGCGATTCAGCCTGAACTATGCAGGCAGTTAAAAAAGGCGACACGAACGATGCGAGGGGTTGTGTAAGATCTTAGGGTAGTTCTTATCGTGACACTTTACGTGGAATATTGATCGCCTAAAAAATATCGCTTGTGATCAAGCAGAGCACGCTTCTTCTAAGCAGATTTGCCTTCAAGCAAAAAAAGAAAAAGAAACATAGTTTACTCATTTAATTTATTTCGTATAAAATTTGTAAATAAATTGCGAGACCTTGAAGAACTTTTTTTTTTTTTATTAAAGCATTTAATTCAGATTCTTCCATTTACAGTTTTTTTTTTTCTGAAAAAAGCTATCGGGAATATATAATTGACTTCCATTATTCAAATTTTTTGTCGTTTGAAAAAACATTTTCAAATTTTAAACTTATAAAAAAAGATATGTAGATAATAGATTATAAAAATATAATGCGCGAATGTAAAGTGTTATTTCCTTCTAAAATTTACGACTAGATTTGCATAATTTTCGCAAATCGCGCATGATGAAACGAATACGTTAACAAATTTTACGACAGCGATGCGCAACGGACGGAAAGATCGCGGATAACAAACGGATAAAGGCGATCGCGTCAGGTGTCGTTGGCAAACGAAGACCGGATATTATTTTCTTTCCGCCGCATAAATCAACGTACATTTATGCACGGGCTTTACGACTTTCGCGTCGTGAGGAGCCGCGTACCGCCTTCCATTTTACGCGCGTCCGCGACGCAACGTGGATATTTCAGCGTCGATCTCGCAGTCTGCGCCCGAGATCTTTGTCGGATACTTAAACTTTGATATTTCCATGAATTTTTTAGCACGCCATGAATAAGCGTACTACTGCCACTGCGTATCCGCCGCTGCGTGAGTGTTTGTATGTCGCGATATTGCGATATTGCGAGCGCCTCGCGGCTGTCGGCATACGCATGGTAAACTTTGCTGCAAGCTGTTACGACACACGACGCGTGTTGTAACGTGCGGAGACAATCAAATGGTTAGGTACACTGAAATCTCGGATACCATAACGTTTCCCCCCCCCCCCACGTTTTAATAGAAGTTTCGCACATATAAAATACGACGAGCGTGTGTGATGAGAGAGAAGAGGCTTTCACCGCGTTAACAATGTTGCTCGATAATCTCAATTCTTGAAAGAATGAACAGATAATGACACAGCGATGAGATATAATTCTGTGATTTGTTTCAGCGAAAAGGTTAATAATCATACAAAAAAAAATACATATAATTACTAACTCAAATAGTATTTTTGTTTAATTAAGAAATTTATATCGATGTTGAGATAAATAATAAAATGCTTCTTTGGTTTTTTTATAAAAGGCACTTCTTCGCCGTTTTTAATCTGCGTCGACTTAAAAAAGGTAATCGAAAGCTACGATAAAGTTAAAAGTGTGGCGCTGCTTTCATCGGACCGCAGTAATTAGAAGTTTGGACGTCAGGTAGTCACGCGAGAAACGCGCACCACGTTGTGATTCAGGCTTCGCTTCGTTTCTCATGTACGGTGCCTTAATAATAATCTCGTATCTGTTCATCATTTAAGGACTGAGGGTGCACTGTGACACGCGTGTACACGTGTGTACGTAGCTGTTTCAATGCCGTCGCGATCCTAGATAAAGATGGGAACAGTCGCGAATGACTGGCACGCGACTCGTCCGCCTTTGTCTATTTTACAATCCAACGCGGAGTGACTACATTCATAATTTCATAATTTTTTTTTTCTTTAAGTTTTCTCCGTTTTTATTTTGAATATCTAGCATATTCTTTGATGCCGGCAGGAGAAGGCCAGCAGGAAGAATCGGGAAGATGCGATTTCAGATGTCACCTGCACATTGCATCGAATATATTTGCCAAAGCTCTTGGAAAGTTGGCAAAGTTTACGTTTCTGCTTATCATATTTTGTCCGTTCGCGATGTTACTCCGCCTAGCCTTCTCATCTTACCTTCATTCATGCGAGATACAGTTATAATCTCCTGCGCAAGATCTCCCGTAGCAAGATAAATTACTTTATATAAAGTTGTAAACGAGAACGCCTATTAGATAGAACGATAACATAAAAAAACGATGAAAGTAAAATATTGACATCACTTTTCATATTTAATCGTTTTTATTCTTCAGGTTTCAGATTTTGTTGTATAAAGTTTGTTATAAAATATCTAATAAAAATATAGTAAAATATGTGACTAATTTTTTTTTTTTTTTTTAATTTGTACCATGGGATTGTTTATAAATTGTTATAGTAAAATATCACATCACAAAATAGCTGAGATTTACACTAAACATTTTCAGCATTTACTTATCGAGACGAAGAAAACAGACTTACGTTGCGATTTCACTCAAACTCGATCAAATTCCATTCTATTATATAACGGTTATGATAACACATTATTTCGATCCATTAAAAAACTGCTGATGCCAGCGTCATCGATTTCCTCGCCGTGAAGGAACGAACCAAGTATCGCTCATCGGCGTCATTTGATCGCGATAACGCGGAAGAGAGGCGAGGCGCCAGTTTCACGCGCGCAATAATACGTCGAATGACGAGGCAGTCTCACAGGACAATCGTTCGCAGGGCTGTAGGGTGTCGAAATGCAATTCATCATGTTGCAGGCATAAAGAGTGGGGAGGGGAGAGAGAGAGAGAGAGAGAGAGAGAGAGAGAGAGACAAAGGGAAAGAGTGCTATAGGAAATGTCAGGAGGGTGAAAAGGGGGAGGGGGTGCAACGGGCCCCGGGAGCCTCTCGGTGCCCTCGCACGCACTCCACGCATCAATCTTCTTCGCCAACAATGTTCGCGTAAATTACCCTCATCGATATCAAAGTGACGAGGGTGGCAGTCAGCGACGGCCGGCGATGGAGCTTGCGGAAGAGACCGACCCTTATCTCGCGCGCGCGTTAGAAAATTGAGTTTACAGAGAGACCCTCGCGAGAAGACTCGTCCTCGAAAGAAGGAAAGGCCCCTTTCCTCTTTCCTCCTTCCTTTCCGTCACTCGCACACGATGAACGTTTCGTCCTCTACCTCGCGATGCCGTATCCCTACGGCAACCCTTCGCCGAGAGTTTTAAAGCGTTACGAGAGATATCAAGCTTCTCAGAAAACAACGGGAAACGGAGTAAATGAAGAAAGGAAAAGTCTGATAAACTTCCCTTAGAAATCCGTTTCGAAACATATTATTTATTTCGTGCAATAATTCGCTAACGAGAATCCCAGAAATCATCCCAAAACATGCGTTATCATCCGATTATTAAATTTATAAGAATTTATGTTATTTTCACGTCCGGGAAGAAACTCATAAAAATATTCACTATTTTATAACTATCATAATCGCGTGTAGCAGTTTAAAAATATTTTTTTAGCACCACAGGGAAGACTAAGGTAAAACGATAGCATATGGAAATGCCTTTGTACCAAATTTCGATATGGAGGCCAGTTGTAAATTCAAATATGCGCCTTTGGATGCAGCGACACCCCCGATCGCGCTATAAATTATTAGCATAGTAGCACGCCCCGAGCATACCCGCGATACGTACACGGTGGAGTTTGTAATGCGGCCTTAAATCTTCTTCAGGCGTCTTCGGCAACTCGGAGACCGCCGGAGAAAAGCTGCGCGGTAGGCGCGGGATTATACCGTAAAAGTTTCGACCGAATCAACGATGGCGTTAGTGCGCCAACGATAGCGAGCTTAATGTACCGTTATGATCTTTATGGCCGCCGTTTATAGACCATTATGATTGAGTTTTCGCGCCAAAACAGACTCGGGACGTTCTGCTCGGGAGATCTTACAAGATCTTATGATTTTCGTCGTAAATGTCTTCCTTGAGAAACGAGAAAGAGGGACGAGACAGCGTTTCGTGGAAGGAAATTATTTTTTAAGTACTAAGTTTTTTCACGAAGATGGTCGTCTCTCCACCCGCGACGATTTCAGCTCAAGATTTTTCCTGAGTAACTTTGTTTCTACGAGGGAAAGGGGTAACTTACTTTTATACAAATGGAAGTCGGCTAAGCGCTATTGGGGCAAAACATACGAACGCTTTCATACCTCGTTGATTTATTTACATGCCTCATTTTTTTTTTTATTTTATCGCAATCAGTGTAATAACAAAAGCTGTCGCTCGACATAATAATTCACTCTTCGCTTTGTTAGGTTTTACCCCCACCGTCCAAGGAACATCATTGCGTCCGGATCTGAAGTCTATTCCTGCGAGCTCCTTAACGAAGCTCATTTTAACCATTTTCGAGAAGCCGAGGGGTGCCGCAGATCCGCGCGCTAATTGCATTAATTGCGAAAATCTTCCCCGCCCCGTTACGCCTTAAGCCAAGAATCAGGGAAAATTTTGCATCTTCGAAAGAGCGTGGCTGCTCTCCCCGTTCGCCGATACGCGGCTATTTCAATCAAACGAGAGGGTGGAGCGCCGAGCAAACCCACTAGCCCCGAGATACTATCTTCGATCGCGCGGTGGTGTATTACCGCGCGTTTAATCGGCGCGATCACTGGCGATTAATTCGATGGAGCAAATTGCGATTAGAAAAAGCGTGCTTGTCGTGTCGTAACGGACCGGACGGTAACCCCCTCCCCCCCCCCTCCCTCCTCCCCGTCATGCGTTTAAGTGCACGCGACAGAATATATAATGCCCGGATAAAGTCACGACAGGTCGACGAGCCGACCCGCGGCAACAAACTATTCGAAACGGCGATAACGAGCTGTTTCTTTCGTCGAGAGGAAGCGTGTTAATCCATCCCCGTCCGGGGGACTTGGACCTCGGGCTCTTCCCCCTGTCCTGCGATG
The DNA here is from genome assembly GCF_055798465.1 of Pogonomyrmex barbatus. Taxonomy (NCBI): domain Eukaryota; kingdom Metazoa; phylum Arthropoda; class Insecta; order Hymenoptera; family Formicidae; genus Pogonomyrmex; species Pogonomyrmex barbatus. Next base: position 3,243,348 of record NW_028297182.1, on the reverse strand, counting down.
ATCGACCGCGTATCTCCCGCGGGAGATACGCCGTAGTTACGAGGTACGAGATTAGCTTCGCCGTGTCTTCCCTCGCCACCCTCGCCCCCTCCCACCCCTCCTCGCCCGAGCGAGGTGGAAGCGACTTTCTTACTCTCGGCATCACGACGAAATCGAAAATCCTTATCGCTCGCTATGCCGCATGAGTAACTCTTCCTACGCTTTATCGACATTTTACGATACATGCCCGACAGCTTTATCTGTTATTATTACGTCACATATTTATCTGCTCGCTCGAAGCCGTCGCAAGCTCGGAGACTAATGTTTCCGAGACAAATATTTTTGTCCCTTCTAATCCTCGGGTTATTTCGTGATAAATAAATATCTCGGTAGAAGTTAAACAATGACACAGTAACGTATATAATTACTATGTAACTTACTTATATAGCTACATTGTGATATAGATATCACTTTTGATATCACTTTTAACAATAGCGTCACAATTTTAATAGAAATTTCAGTTATTTTTAGTGCAGAGAAGAAAAAAAATTTTTATATATATTATCATTTTAATAATATGAGTGACATAGATCTGGAAGAGAGCGAAGATATTGATTTGTATAATGTATGTATCTACTCTGTAAAAACTGTGAAAATGCGAGAAAAGCATTGTTCATAATCTATCATCGTATCATTTTAGGAAGACGAGACTTCTGAAGACAGGAATAATTCATTTCGAATAATAAGAAATGTTTTAGTAGGCAAAAGAATAAGAAATCCATTTTGTGGAGAGATACCGAGTTATAAAACTCTGAAACATATTGGAAATTATATTTTGGATATGTTGAAATCTGCACCAACTTTTGTCGGTCAGGTAAAGCACATTAAAAACAAATTTTATTTTATGTGCATCGCACGAGAAGACGACGATATATGATATTATTAATTAGGAACGCAAAAACGAGGTGTTTTTACTAGACATGTTATATAATTGGCTATTAACACGATTGACACGTGTTACAGATCGATGCAAAAACAGGAATTAGAATTACATTCCAGGAGATGAGAGAGAAAAGCGTGAAATGCGCATTATGGCTGAGAAAGCAACGTGTCTGTCACAAAAGTATAATAACAGTGTGTACCAAGAATCAATTGGATGCTTACATACCATTTTTGGCAGGCTTGTATCTTGGTTGTAAAGTGAATCCGTTAGATGAGTATTTCGTTAGAGGTAAATTGTCTTATCCGTTTATGAGTACCTACTTATCTATTTTCTTTCATTCTATTTACTTATTATAAAAAAAAATTTTTTTTAGGAAATTTAGATTATTTTCTGCAGAGAGTCAAGCCAAATGTAATCTTTACCAGCGCAGACATCGCCATGGCTGTACAATTTGCGTGTACAAAGATAAGGACAAACAACAATAAGTCTTTGGCAAAAATCGTAGTTTTTGATCATTCTAACGCTTTCGAAAGTCTCCATTCAATTCTGACTCACTTCAACGAATACGCTATTGACTACTTTTCTTGTCCAAAGATAACTATGAACGAAACTGCGATGATACTGTTCTCTTCTGGTACGGATGATCTTCCCAAAGCTGTAGATATTCCTCAAACAGTCTTCATGGCTCCCGATCAGGCACCCCTTATGTGTAACAATGACATCGCAATCTGGTTCGAATCCTTTGGTTTCATCACTGGCATGTTCCTGACTATTAAGGCGATCGTTACGTGTGTGACAGCGATTAAAGTCCAGTCAACATTCTGTGCGAACGATGCGTGCAAATTGATCGAGAAATATAAGGTAATATAATAACAATGATACATATTTCTAAAAATAGATACCTATATATTTTTATATATTTCTAAGAATACATCTATGAAAAATCTATGAAATATTGCTTCTTCCAGATAACGTGGATGTTTCTTCAAACTGACGTGTGTGCCGAATTGGTTAAAACCGTTGATCTTACAAAATATGATGTCTCTTCTCTGAAAAAATTTGTATTCGGCGGCTCGGCTGTCTGTCATGAAATTCACGCGAGTCTTATCAACTTACTGCCACACGCTTCTGTTATTCAAGTATACAGTACGTATACTCGTTGCAATTATATTATCAAGAATTGATGATATATAAAATATATGATTTGCTTCAGGTCTAACTGAAACAGGTGTAATCGCTTACCAACATCAGACCGGAAAGATTGGGTCCAATGGTTACGTAGCTAGGAACATTAAATTGAAAATCACGTCTGTATGTCCTTCACCTGAGGATGCCCCGTTAGGATCAAATATGCAAGGTTATATCTGGTGCCGTTCCATATTTCTGATGAGAAATTATTATATCCAACCCATACGTAGAAAAAACTATTGCGGTAATTTGTTGGAACTACTTTTAATTAATAATTAATAATTTTATTATTTTTATAAAATGAAATGTATAAAAAAATTTGAAGATTATATACAAATTATTAACGGAAGTATATAGTATTTAAATTAAATTTGTAGATGGATGGAGGACAGATTGGTTCAAAACTGGAGATATAGGCTATTACGATGAAGATGGCAATGTTTTCGTCACCGAGCGGGCGAATCAGGTTTTTAAATATAAAAAGAAGTCAATTTCACCGATGAAAATTGAGGCCGTGCTACAAACTCATCCTGCAGTGCTTGATGCCGTTGTAGTACCTGTACCGTACGCTTTTGAGAATCAATTTCCAAAAGCATTTATCACAAAAGTGGCTGGAAAAGAGGTCTAAAGCTAGTTATTTTTCATAATATAGATCGACAAAGAATTATATACAAAAGATTCACGTTATTGTGCTTTAGGTAACGGAAGAGGAATTAAAGCAATTGGTAATAGAAAAATTGAATCATGATTATGAGCTTCGCGCTGGTGTAATATTCCTTAGCAAGATGCCACGTAATTCAAACGGAAAAATTCAACGAAAGGTATTCCATTGCTGGGCGCAAGTTGATGCGTGGAATGAAACATAAGCATAATTTAGACAGAGGGGGGGGAGGGATATATTAATATAGAAGAATATATCAATAATATATTTTAACGTTGTATGAAAAGAAAAAAGTGACAAAAATATTTAAATTACTTAATACTATCTTAAATAATTAAACACATAATTTTATAACTTTATCTGTTATATAATATTATATAATTCAAAATATATGCAGGATATTTCATTTTAACTTTTGCATCAAAATATTTGAATTTTGAAAATGTGGACATGAAAAAAATATTTCAGACAAAGATTTCAAGGAATTTATATTATGATATTTGCAGATAGAAATACCTTTTTGATTATTATAGAATAGAATCATCATTTTTGTTACAAATAGATTAGTATGTTCTCTTATAAAGAGAAAGGATACAGTTGTTTTTTAAAAAAAGTATGTATTTGCATAATATTTTTTAAAGCAACTGTATCGTTTTTGCACCTTTATTTTTACACACATATATATGTATATACAAACATACATATTACATATATATATATATATATATATATATATATATATATATAATATTATATAAATATTAAAACGCGTAATATGATTGATATAAAAATATTTTATATCAATTTTATACTATAATTTTATAATTTTTTAATTATAATGCTCATTGATATACATTCATCCTTTGCCTTTTGAAGAATACATATTTGAAACTTTGTTTATAACTTTGCGTATATATATATATATATATATATATATATATATATATATATGTGTATATATATATATATATATGTGTATGTGTGTATATATATATATATATATATAAAATATATAATACAATATACACTGAAATATATTATATGATGATGTATAATAATGCACATAAAATGCATATATAAAATAATAATAATACTGTAAATAAATAATAATAATTCAGATTGTATAATAACAAAATTGTAAAATTCCAAATACTCTTATTAAAAAGCGAAGGAATGATTTTCATATCGATAGCATAAACTAGCATAAAATTTTTATATTACAAACAATTTATAAGTGTATTCGAAATAAATACAAAGATTAGACAAGATATTTTTATCGCAAATATACTGGCATCACTACATGTTGGTATATTTAATTAAACGACAGAAGATAAATATATATTATCGGCGAACTGTTTTGCGTGTAAAGTGTAATATACACAAATGTAACGAGAAAGCGGAAATCTACTTGTACATAAGTAATAAATAATAAACGTTATTTCTCGTACATGTTATATCATGTAAAACTGACCGCATGACGAGATACGCATCGCGTTTCATTACATTTTGTAATTCGAGGCAAAGGCTTCGCAAGCGAAACAACATCGATAACTCCGATATTCAATTAATCCGCGGAGAGAGGTGGCGGCACCCAGGTAAAATATCCTCCATGGACTATTACCGTATCGCGTTTGTTTACAGTGCACGCGCCGCAGTATTTTACATCGCGGGTTACGCGGTGTCCCCTTCCCCCCTTCCTCCCTCATTAGCGAAGCGAAATTATCCGGATTCGATTATCCTCCGCGGCGCGAGAATAGCGGAAGCGCGCCACGCACCGTCACCGACGGCCGAGAGGGGGGGGGGGGGAGGGGGGGAGGGGGGGACTTCATTTTTACAGATACGCCCGACCGCTTTTAACGATCGGGCGATCAATCCGACCGGACGATTTTACAGATTCGACTTCCGGAATCGCAACCATACTCGCAACCTGGATCAAACTGTCTGGCCGCCGGTCTACCCTTCACGTCCGTCGGCCGGGGCCGGCGCGTAGACGAGGGGGCAGATAAAATCGGTATTACGTTTAGGGACACGCACGTGCAAACCTATTAACGAACGCACGCTCACGCATCGGGCCGCGCGCGCGAGCGCGCTATAACTCTCACACACGTGAAACACATGCGCGCAGGAACGCCGACGATCGCCGTGATTTACGTGCCGCCACGATACCACCTCTTGCACTCCCCCCGTCTGAATCTCGTGCCATCCTATTAACCTCTGCGACCCGCACGTTGCTATGAAATTTTGGAAAATGACCCGGCTTCCTGATACATTCTCTGTATGTTACGATGGGAATAATTTCCAGCCTCCATTCCCAAGCCGAAGGAAATCTTGGTGCCTTGGTTCAATAATAAACAAGGTCAGTAATTTTTGTAATATTAATGTAAAATTTTATTATATAATAATAACACGATAATAATAATCTTGCAATGCTAAAATATATTTTGTGATGAAGTGAACCGTTCTATATTAACATTTTCTACATACAGAGGTATATTATGAGGTATATTAATATTTAAATATTTCATACTAGGTCATAATTAATATATCAGAATTAACTCGTAAAATATGGATGGACTTCCAGCTTTCTTGTATTATGAACAACATTTATTTTGCCAAAGTGTTAATATATTATTTTCCACAAACAAATTCTTATTATCTTTGTGAAATTATAATATTAAATATTCAATCCAATTAATTAAATTTTCATGTTTAATCTGAATTCAGCATGCGGCGTAATCCAGCAAGTAAACGTGAAAATATTGACTGTGTTTGAAATTAGTAGATAATATATCTTTAAATATCTTTAAAAAATACATACAAATCAAGTAAATAAAAAAATAATTTAAAACATATGTATTTTACTGTATTTTGCTCGCATTAACAATTTTATAAAATACAGTTCGTCATTTAATTATAATTAAAATCAAATATTCAGCTTTTCTCTTGTTGCACATACAAAGTCTCATGACTAAAAATTTAATTTATTTTAATTATACAGGTAATTCTAAATAGCGTTTTATCAAACGTCATATTTGGGGATTTATATCTGTCCCGGTCGCGCCATGAAAAGATCGGAGCTAAACTCGGTCTATTCTCAAGAACTCGGCGGAAGTTTCAAGCTAGAACAAGAAAGAGCTCACTTAGGCAGTTATCCTGCGCGAGCGCGGAAGCGTTTTAACGAGCTCGTCTCGGCTAGGCGGCGCGGACGTTAACGATATTTTAATTGATAAAATTTCGCAGACGCCGGTAGGCGGTCGTGGCGGGGACACAAATTTCCAATTTTCTCTGTCGCTAGATGGTGAAAAAGTTTAATTGCCGGCGTTCCGTCGGCGTTGCTCGCGCGGAACTTTTTAAAGCATTTCCGGTCGACTTGAACGAGATTTTTGTCCGACTCTTTCGAGGAAAATTGGACAAAAATCGTAGCTTTAGCAAGCAAGAGACTGCCGTTTTAAAAATGTTTTTTGTATAACGCGGTGTGCTAAAATTTTATGTACACACACGCGGAGTCATAAATGCCTTAACGCATGAATTTATATCGGCATAGTGTAAATGTTTGCGCCTCGTGTGGCTGTTGGTTATTATATGAGAAACATTATTATACTATTATATTATTAATTATTATTTATTTTATGCATATTTCCTTACATAATTATTTATTATATTGTTATCATTATTCATAAAACATATATATCGATATATTACAAAATGTCAGCTCGAGCTGCTCCGAGACGGAGGAGTTGCCATTTTTCGAATAACCAGGTCAGGCGCGAATATTTAGACAAGAAGTACACGTCCCGAATTTATCCCGATATGCAAACAAATTCATATGCCAAAGCATTTATGATATACATACACGTGCACACGTCTATGAGACAGCAGAATACCATCGCCTGGATCATCAATTTTGAAAAGTAGCATGAGCGCGTTTCCTGAGAACCTTCGTGGAATCGATGCGGCGCGGTCGGTTTACGCCCAGCGAGTGTAAATTACAAGCAACGAGCGGTATCACTTCCCACACGAGATGTTCCACCAGCTGCACTCGTATCGTGCGTGTTTTATGGAGGCGATCTTGGTTGCTGTTACACGCCGATTCCCCGAGTCGTCGTCGACCTTCGACGCGCGCGATCGAGAAGTTATTCCGCTCGTTTCAACGAAGAAGCAGGTCGTGCTTGTCAGGTGAGTTGCCCATCCAGGAAGCTTCGTCGTCGACACACCCCGCCCGAACGAGAGAGAGAGAGAGAGAGAGAGAGAGAGAGAGAGAGAGAGAGAGAGAGCATCTCGAGAGAGCCACACTCGTCCGTTACGTTCGGGACGATGACGTTTGCTCTATCGAGATCGAGTGGACGAGGACACACGCGCGGTTGTACATTTTCCCACAAATTTCCACAAATTTCCACAAATTTCCACTATCCGCACGCAAACGCTTCTTGGAAATATCTTGCAGGATCTGCGCTTAGTCATGCCGCAAGAAGTACTATACATATTTCAGATCGCCTCGATTCATTCCGCACGTTGTATATTTTCCTCCGGCACTCTCTCGACCGCCCTTTCCCTCCGCGCGAGAAACTTCTCTCCGCGTGGATCGTAAAGATCTTCTCCCTGATTCTCAGGAAGTACCGACGGCGATACTCTCTCACACGTTCGTTATCTTGTAGAATTGTTCGCCTTCGGCGAAAGCGAGAGTAAAGTCGTAAAGTGATTACGGGATCGTTGCAAAAATTTAGAAAACGCGCGAGCTCGCAGATTGAGATGCATTTTATTTCACAACTTGTCCATATGGTTTATCTTGATATGTATTGTAATAGTTTATCGATAGCTAAGAATATCGTATCTGCAAGAATTGTGATATATCTGCAAGAATTGTGATATATAAAATTCTTAATTTTGGAATTTTAGCAAATATCTTATTACGTTTCTGAAAATATAATTACATGCTACTCACATATTTTTTTAGGAGTCGATGGCCAAGAGTGATCCCAATGCCAATAAGATCATCTATTCTTTATCATTATTTATATAGATACATGTTTTGATCATATTTTATCTCCTAGGAGCAATATCTTGATGAGACTTGTTAAATAAAACTATGAAACTTATTACAGAATCGGAATTTTTAATTTGACTCTTAAAAAATTATAATTAATAAAAGTATCTGCACTTTATTATATAGAATTTATTAATAGGATAAACCTAATGATATATTAATGATATATATAAAACAAGTTGTTTATTTTAATTCTTGTAGAAAAAAATCATTCTATAGCAACTTACGCAAGCGATTCTCTTAATTATAAATATCGCAATTACATTGCAATTTTTTTCAATATTTTAGCAGTAATATGGATGAAAAGGAATTCTCATCTACAATAATAATCTCCATAATTTTTCCTGCCTCTTAATGGGATCCTAAAGTCTGTTCTGTTTTATCGACCAAACCGATTAATTTTCCGACACGCTAATTTCCTAATTACAATTGCAAATTTAAAAATCCTTTTCCATAATTAAAGTATACGCACCTATATGTCATACCGGCTTTATACCGAGAACGAAAAAAATTTAAGAAATTTCGATCTTTTTTACCGACTCTTAGTCTAATATGGAGTCAAGAACTGTCAACATATGCGAATATTTGTTTCATATAAAATTTGGCAGCCTATTTGTACAAAATGAGACCGGTAGGAAGTGTGAATTACATGCAGGAACAATGTAGAGTTTTTACAATTAGGCTTGAAAACGATATAAAAGATTAGCGTGCTTGAAAATTTGCTCACATGTGTATTATGTGTGTACAGAAATGTATGTTGAGTGTATGTATGTACACATAAACGTATCTATATATGTTTAGATGTACATGTGTGTAAACGTTTTCGTCGGAGTTCACTCGTCAGTTTAGCATCCCCTTAAGCGATTACCCAAACAACACGAAGTCTAAAAAATCAGATCATAAGTAATAAAACGTCTTCTAGACGTCTTTTAGACTATTTTTTGGAAAGTGTTTTAAAGTCTTTAAATGTCTTTAAGTATCCTTATGACCTGACTTTAGACTTTGTGTTGTCCGGGTTTTTCTTCGTCCTTTCAAGTCGATAAAAATTTGATAAAATGGAGTCTGCCTATCAAAAAAATATTGATAAAACAAATTTCCCTGCTCGCGGTTCTCTCGATTCGCGTGCGAGATGTCAGCTTATAAGACAACTCGTCGCTGCAAACGGGATAGCGTCACCGCGCGTTACCGTTGCACTTCCGGCTGCAGCGCGGCCGGTAGTGGGGCGCAGGCACGTGGTCGCCAATTCTCGCCCCTTCGTCGACGCGATGTGAGTGAAGGTCGCCACCGGTGCCGCCGAGGAAAGAAGAAAACGTGTGTGCGCGCGCGCGCGCGCGCACGCAGTGGTTGAATAAGGTCGAATAAGGGCGGGAGCGTGGCGCGCGGCTGCGCGCGCACACTCGAGCCACGCTGCCGCCGGTGGCTCGGAGTCGAGCCGCGTGGTCGGGCCGCTTCAGTAACGCCGAAGCCACCAAGTGAGGGAGTTGCGCTCGACGAGCGGCGAGTACAACAGACTCGCTTTTTTTTATGTCTTTTTGACGTTCCTTCCGAACTATCTTCATCGATCGCTTTGATTCGCGTCGCGGGATGATATCGATCTGATCGATACGAGTGCGTTTGGTGCGCGAATTATATATCGTCCGACGGTTGAAAGTTTTGAACTTTCGTGACGCTTGACAGTGTGCAGTGTTTTCGAAGGGGACTGTGGGTAGTAAACACAGTCGCGGATTTTCCAGAGTCATGAAGGCGTTTTTGCGCTCCGTCATCGCGCTCGTGGCGATCGCGACGGTCGTCGTCTCGGAGCCGAAGGACTTGACGAAGTTTAAGCTCGCGATCCTTAAGTGCTGCCGGAATCAAGAGGAGCTGCATCTGTCAGATGACAACTCCTCTCCGACCTGCGTGTCAACATCGAAACCATGGCTGCCGCTGGTTTACTCGCCGACAGGTCAAACGCTCCAGGAATATCTGCCCGACCATTGGCAAGTTTTCGAGGGCCGCCGACCGTTGTGCGACAACTTCTCGGAGCTGGTTCACGTGCCCTACCGAAAGTCCAATCCGTTTATCATCGTCGACAACGGGGAAGTGATACCCGAGGCCGCTAGTTCCGACAAATTTCCTGCCGACCGATACTGCGCCGATTCGAACGCCCTGCTCGTGTGCATGCCGAAGAAATCGGCAGGCAATCATGCCGCCGCGACCATGAGACCACGAGTGCGACGATGCTGCGGCGAGAACGCCACTTTCCACGAACGCGGGTAAGTCCCTCGCAGCAGTTTTTTAGATTCTTTCTTTGTACTGAAAATGTACATTCAGATATAAAGATTACTAGTGTGCGCTCGAAAGAAATATACAAATAATATACACAGAAAAAAGTCTACGCAGAAAAAAATCTTAAATCAAGATTATAGTCTCATATATAGACATGAATATTATCTTATAATCTTCTTGAAAAAAATTTTAGTCTTGAATTGCATTGATTTGATTTTTTTTAATTGATGACAAGTATAGATATTCTCATGTATAAGCAAGAATATTATAAGCTTCATATAGAAGATGTTTAATCTTGGGCATGAAATAATATTTGCGTCAATAAATAAATTAATCAAAATAAATAAATTCAATCAAATTAAAAAACTAAAATTCTTTAAAATATTGTAATATTCTTATATGTACGTGAGAATATTCGTCTTGATTTAAGATTAATTTTTTTCTGTGACACTTTATATATATGAGAAAAAGTAGGAGCAATTTGTGCCAGGATGTAGTATGATAATTATTTTAATAAAAAATTAAATTTAATTATATATTTTAAAACGAAAATTAAAAAACGAATATCGCCAATGATTGAATATTATATATTAAATATTAATACATAAATATTATTAATATTATATCTAAAGTATATCTAAAGTATTACTAATAGTATATCTAAATAATTATCGTTTATCCGGATGTTACGGGATAAACGCAATGTTTTATTTGATAATTTACCTCTCTGACGAAACAGTAATGTGGAGAGAGATTTTGTAAGTAACTTAACCATTGGGTAGGAACTTGTTTATTTACCGGGTGCCGTTTGAGTGAAATGCGTTAGATACGCAGAGCGACCTTGGCGTTTACGAAACACGTTCTGGTTTTATTCGAGAATGTGATGTAGCGCGTGTATGTCGTTTTCCGACAAGTTCTAGTATAAATTCCAACAAACGATGTTGACGATTCGCAATTACATTGACATATTCTATAATAAAAATTAAATTAAATAATATATAAAAAAGTTCTGATAAAAAATATATTACAAACTGAAACGAATATATAATATGAAGTAATATCGAAGCCAAAGTAAAATGTTTGTTGTCAATTTTTTATATGCTTATGTGTGTGATTACTTATTATTAAATGAGGAATAATCTTTTAATCTTCCCTTTAATTATTAATTGTGACATTTCTATCATACAAGACGTTGAAGATACTTTAACACACACAAGTATAAACAAAGAAATATGGATAGAGTTATAGTTATATTCCTATCGAGCAACTTCGTAATGAATATTCGCAATGAATATTCCGTTTGTCAACAGAAATACCTGCGAACATTTGAAAGAGACCGCGGATGCACCACCGCTTCTGCCAAACGCTTCTGCGTCGTCTACCATTGAGATCGTGGCCGGATTTCCGACCTGCCCGAAATCCGAGAATTTCACGATTCTGGGCAACGCAGTGGACGCCACGCTCCAGCCCGACGGCAGCCTGGAGATAAATGGGGTAGTTTTACCCAGCGGCCAGTTCTGCGTCGAGAGGATCAAGGAACTCAACCAGATATCCAAGGTGTTCGCTTGTCCAGAACACGCACCGCAAAGGTCAGTAGAGAGCGAAGATCGCAATCACACGTAGTATTATTTTCGTTCCCGCTGCACTTTGGTCTACGCGCTACAAAAGCTACTCTATACAAATAAAGATAAAGAATTCCTCTGCGTTCAGATAAAATATCATGATGTTGCGTCACAATTGTCATGGATGTTATTTGAAATGAAGCTATGAGGAAGGAGAAACCAGATAAAAGATAATTGAGATATTTTACCTTCGAACGTTTTCATTTTCAAGAATTTGAAAAAAATATTGTTAGATCGATAATAATGATTCAGTTCTTTTGCAACTTTTGTTGTCTACATTATTTATGCATAAGTAGATTAATCTTCTATATATAATTAACCTAACAAAATTTGATATTCTGTTTTCTGTAAAAAGCATGTCGCAAAATTAAGAAAACCACTAAAGCAAATGTTTCTCTAACATTTTAATCCAAGGTCATTCCAAGTCGACCCGACGATTATTAATTTCTCTCCGTAATTATATCGCCCTATTAATTAAATTTATTCCATACGCGTGCCAGAACCTAATCGATAACTCGGTACTCAGGTGCGTATATAAATCGCAGGAAGTTGAATATCGATCCCTCAATTATGCAAAGCCAATCATCCGTTCTTCTTGTTCGTTTGATCATCGTTCATTCGTCCCGCGTAATGAAGAATGAAGTTGTGTCGCGGCCGGTTCCGGCGGTCAAGCCGTCCGATCCACTTTAAGGCACTCCGAGCACGATCCGACTTTTTGCCCCGTTAAGTATCGCCTGCTCCGATCTGAATTTATCGCACGGCTTAATTGCGCGTTCGAGATCCGAGGTGGCTGGGAAGCGAGGGATAAACGGCGCCGTTTCTACGCCGTTCTCCGGACGACGCGTCGAGGCGTACCCGGAGGTACCCTCGCTTTCGTTAATACCTCACCAGGTATTTTCTAGGTCGCGGACTATCTAGAGATCTCACGTCATCCGAGATTCCATTAAAATGTTCTCACAGCTGGATACCGCGTTTCCGCGCATCAGCGCGATGAGCGATGTAAACGCCTGCGTTCATGAGTGCGTAAGGAAAACCGCATTGTCGGACTCGTTCTCGAAGTTTCTTTTCTTCTCGTCCCGTTTTTTTCCCGAGAATTTCAATGTAATTGAAGGCCTGCTGACGTTTCCTCCGTAGAATTTTTATATACAAAAAAGATAATCCGCGCGGCAATTGAATTTAGATGCGGGGAAGTGCCAATGTTATACAAAAAGCGACGATATTTCAAAGTCATAATGTTTCTCGATAGAACTCCGAGAGATGTTGTCTGCGACTCTTCCGAAGAAGGAAATTAAACGGGAAACGCGAAATTATGTTGTACGAGTCGTGGCGGTACACAAGATGATATAATTCAACATGCTAAATGTCAGGTGATTTACGGTGTCTGTACGTCACGTGACGTAAGATAGGGTTAGAAGATCACATCCGCCGCGAGACGTGCGCGTCCCGTCGCTAAGACGAAGGACGAGCCGTGATGGATTGACGGGCAGACACGCAGGACATCGCCGATAGTAAGATCCGTGAGTTTCCATTCGGTACAGGACACACGTAGTGTGTCATGTAGTGTCGCGCAGTACATATAGAGCGAATTCCCGGATACGCGGAACGTGTGTGTGTGTGTGTGTGTGTGTGTGTGTGTGTGTGTGTGTGTGTGTGTGTGTGTGTGTGTGTGTGTGTGGTGTGGTGTGTGTGTGTGTGTGTGTGTGTGTGTGTGTGTGTGTGTGTGTGTGTGTGTGTGTGTGTGTGTGTGTGTACACTACTCGGGGAGAATATAACCAATGAACGCTCCCGTGTTTATCTCCCGGATTCGAAGTGTCGCCGGCAGAAATGCCGTTTAACGAAAATTGCCGACAGAAATTTATGATAAAAGTTGGCCCGCCGTTAGGTGCATAAAGTAACAACGAAAATGCGATTAGCACTGCGCATTTGCGCCCGATGTAGGACCGATTTTGCACAAAGTTCGTGTTCCGTGTTTGCGCTTGTATGTATACGTATACATACGGGTCGGATGGCGTACATTTCGTTTTCCCCGTCGTGAAAAATTTACTCGTCAACAGCTTCGCTGGCGAACGCCAATCAATGGAACAAAACGTGGTCGGGGGGCGCGGTGGATTTTTTCATCGCGAATGCTTCGCAAATCGAATCGGTGAGTTATCACGACTTTTCTCAAAAATTGGATAAAATCAATCTTTGACAATGCGTGTGTTAAATGCACGTGCTGCACTTAAAAATCGGTGTAATCGAGCAGACCTTGTGACGGAAATTATTTTTTCCCACTCGTGTAATTTTACCGCGTTTATTTTTGGCGGTTAGATATATGTATGTATTTTGGAGTATTTGAACGCAGCATTTGAAACACGTTTATGACGCGCGTGTAAATTTTTTATCTCACGCGAGTTTCCGATGAGTTAAACTCTCTGGAGATCTTGAAAGTACTTTCTCCGTGACTTTCGCTCGTGCCAAGCACGTGTGTGTGTGTGTGTATGATCGATGCGAGTCAAAAACATTAATTCCGAAAATGAAAATTCTGAATGCTATCGTGGAACCGTTAATCGCGATGAAAAATTTTACTCAAATCTCTCAGGAATCTTAATTAAAAACGGACGTAACGATCGCCGATAACGCGATATTATTTCCGTTATAATCGATTGAATATCTGGCTCACTGCCCACGGTTGGCAGTAAGCCAATCGGTCAATTGCCGATGTGACGCCGATAAAACTGCCCGAATTTAATTAATCCGCCAGCGAGAAATAACGAGAAATAACGCCATAATTTGCCTTTTTCTTCCGCGACATTTTGCCTGTGGGTAATGGAAAATATCGACGGAACCGACACCGGAATTTGCATGTTAAATGTATGCTAACCTTCCTTTCCGCCACCATGTAAAAAAAAAAAAAAGAAAAAAAGAAAGGGGAAATGGATTTAAATTGGGGAAATGGAGAAAAGAAGAGTTTTTGATAAAAGCGCGTACGTCTACGCGATCGTAAATTATCAGTATTTATTTTTTTTACATTAATTGTTATTGTTATCGAACGGTTGATTGATTAATAAATTATACGTTGTTTAAATGTGAAATTTGTCGCAATTGTTATGTAGATATGAATTACCTGTTTATTTGGGCCTTCTATTGTTGCGCGAACATATAATAAAGCATAATATCATAATGACTCAAATTAAATGACTTTCTGTTATTTAATATGTATATTATATTAACCCATCTGTACATGTTCACCATCGCGTGGCACGCATGATGTGAAGTCTGATTCTGTGAATAAATATTTAAAATTCAAAACGGAAAGGAAGGATTGTCGCAAAGCAGGGCGATTTTTTATTTTTCATTGAATTTTCGTGTTTCTTTAGATGGAATTTTTCGAGTTTTTTTTTTTTTATACCAAAATCCAAATGAGAAGAAGAAATTAAAAGAACTGGAAGTAGAAGACTTCAAAAGCAGCAGCCTAATCTGCTTACATTTTTCTCCAGACCCGTGGTGGAAGCGACGGACATCAGATTCACCTTGTATCCCGTGGGTTTCATCATTAGCGCCATCTTTCTGGCAGCCACCCTGGCGGCCGGCTGGTTACTACCGGCCTCTCATCATGTTCTGCATTGGCGTTGCCAGACTCATCATGTCGCCTGCCTGATGATGGGCGATATTCTCATGGCCATCATTCAGCTCGCCGGGGATTCCCTTCATGGTGCGAGCTGCAAGGCGCTCGGTGAGTCCTCATTATTGTCTTGTTAATTTTTTTCATCGCCTCTTACCGCTCGTGAGGGCTCGTTGAAAACGATATAGTTACGGTAATTTCATGGTAGATCCCGTAGATGCCGTAATGCATGGGCATCATGGAGGAATACAGAAGCGAGTCATGTTATCTGTTTTCATTTGATGTTTGGTAGTATCGAGAATGTAAACGTATTCCTTCCTAAACGTATTTCTGCATAATTACATTTGTATAAAAATTTTTATAAACTAACATCTTTAAGATCTTGAATATATTTTGGCAGATTTGGTTTCTTCATATTCTTCAAATAAATTTTATATCGCCACTCGTCGCATTTTTTCGCGATTATAATTAGTAAATAACAATTTGCGTTTTAAAAATCGTGAAAATCTGAACTTATTGACATTATTAAAATATCGTTTAAGTTTTGTCTTCATATGCTATATTTCAATTCTATACGGTTGCCGTTCGCGATCTCGAAGAAGATAACGCGAGCGTCCGGAACAACGCTGGGAATTCTCTCCATAATAAACTATATCTAATAGCCGCGTAAACGGAAAAAACGAACAATTCGCTGTTTATCGAAGCGTGGCGATCGGCCAATTCGTTTCTTTTATTAACGGCCACTGGTATGAATCGGAAGCGTCGCGACTCGGATTAAACGAAATTGAAAACTAACCGGATCCTCGCGTTGAATGAGCGTTGACATATCAAAAAGTAACGAGAAGGGTAATGATTTCGGTGACCTCGTGAAATTGAAAAAATCTGGGTATAAAAAGCAATCTGCTCGTGCTTTTTTTCTGTTAATTTAATGCTCTGCTCCATTTGACCAATTTTATTTATTTATATATATATAAATTTTAATATTTAATATATAATTATATATAAATTTTTTTATATTTATATATAAAAATTATATATGCATATAAAAAAAAGCTTTCAACTTACGCGAGGGAATGCAATGTCGATTGTCCATACGAACATCGACCGGCGTAATCAAATGCGCAGATGGAATACGAATTCGGCGAATCCGACGATCCTGGCCGGCTTTATTTACCCGCCCGTCCTCGAGGCTCGGAGGGTAATTATTCGGATAATCGTAATCCCTCGCAAAGCTTCGCTTCTCTCGTCTCGTTCCGATCGCGAGAATCGATTAGTGCGTACACCCGTGATAGTCCGGCTTCTCCACGTTGTAATGGTGCGCAGCGACTCTCATTTGCATGAAGAATCGATTACGCAGATTCCACCGGGACATTGGGATGTTTTTCCTATCGTGATCTGCGTTTAACCATTCGTTCTTACAAATTGACACGGTTGACCGTGTTGACGCTGCAGGCCGGAGATCATTGTCACTTATGTTCCGCTCGTGTCCTCTCAAGTATATTTGACATACAAAAAGATATACGCAAGAGGAATTTGAAAAGAATCGATATAATTTACGAGAAGAGAGTTTAGACTTTTAGATATTAAAACAATATTTGATATGGACGAAAAAAAAATATCGACTTCCCTCTGTATATTTTCGAGAGAAAAATCGACTTCCGTCGCGAATTTTGTGTTACTTCATTCTCGGAATAAATAGTCCACCGTGGTCGTACCGAGCAAAAACGGAAGCTTTTACAACTTCCGTTGAAATAATAGTCACGATTGAAACCGGTTACGGGGTTTCGTGGACCTTCGGTCTACGAAAACTGAAGAAAGGAGAAAGTGGAACGTAACGGCGAGTACTGACCCACAATCTACTCCCTACTTCTCGACATTCTCGATTTTTCTCTTTTTCTCGATTTAAAGAGAGTGTTAGTTCGCGTAGCGTATCGTATATAAGTGCTCTTCTGGCCAGAGATTATTTGCTGACATATTTATTCGTGTCAACTATAATTTCCAACTTTCTTTCACGGATTCTAATCTTTCGAAATATGATACTTCACATGCAACGGTCCAGTGACTTGACAATACATGAATTTCTATACTCTCGAATTCTATATTCTCGAATAAAAACAACCGTGAGTTAAAATAAATGTTAATATAATGATTATATTAACGTATAATAATTTAAAATAAATGTAGAGTTAAATTTATCACGTTGTCGACATGAACATTCTCCTGATTGATGATTCATGAATCAGCCTTTTCACATTTCGGAATGAAACTCAAACTCTTGGAATTCATCGGAATGAATTGATCATAACGATTATAACGATTTTCCTTATTATTTTCTTAGCGGTTTTATTACAATTATGATTTTTTATTGTGAAATAAATATTAAAATTAAATTTTTTATAAAATTTATTAAATTTATTACTTTTTATTAATTTAACTTTCATTAAAATTTTGCGCATCGATAATACCGCTTGACTTAGACTTTTATATCTCTTTATTGCGGTCTACTTTCTTATTATATCTTCTGATATTTTCTTATTATATTACGAAACGTAGGGAATCATCGGTATCGGTACCTCCTCAGTCGTTACGTGCTCGGGCAGCTCTAATTCGCAGACGCACGCATCGCGTATCCCATTACGGCGACGCGGATGTAACGGATGGTATCACGATATATACGCGAAGTCACATCGCGTATAAAGATAGGAATTCCAGCGGTGACAGTAACGGTAAGCCGGAGTCTTTTTATTGCGAAAGCAGCGCTGTTTCCCCGCGCGCTTATTGCTTCGCGCGGCGGAAAGCGCGCGAGAAACCGCGCGTTTCGCCGATGCGTTCGCTCCGACGCGACGGCCTTCGACCGGGAAAATCGTCGGACGAAACGCGGAATTCGCCGCGATGCAATTTTGAAGCATGTCGAATTCCGCGGCGGGCTCAGCGATGAACGGGGGCGTTCACGTTCGTAGCGATGCGAATATGCGATAAATGCAAAATGTTTCGCGCGTTCGATTGCACATACCTTTTTTCGTTCTTCCTTTTTTTTTTGGCGCATTTTTTTACCCGATACAATCTGATACTATTTTAATATACTATTTCAATAATTCAAGATATCGAGTTTTCGTGCGCGCGCGCGCGCGCGCGCGTGTGTGTGTGTGTGTGTGTGTGTGTGTTCGAGATCTATTCAGAAATTTCGTAGATATAAATTATGCTTGATGGCGCGGATAACAATGTTATTCAGAGATCGCTACGTTATATTTAACATAAAGATTAAATGGTGGCTGCTATATCTGAATTATCGAAAACGGTGGAAAATTTTATGATATCATAAAATAGCGCGAATCGATTAATTTTGACATTGTCAAACGCTTGCCGGAAATAAATATGAAATATTCTACATACATTCTGCGCTTGCTACGGTGCAACATTTATAATTTTCATTCGCACATCAACATTAATAATTTCAGCATAATTACGAGACGACTTAATTGTACATCTTTAAATTGTATTTGGTATTCCAAAAAGAACTCGTCTGTTTCTCATATTTTAAATTTTGCATTCAAATCGTTAATTTCCCGCGTAATATTCATAACTTTGCAGTTATAACACTTCTCGCCGATGTCACGGATATTTAACGCGCAATTCGCATTCGTTTCAAATTGCATTCCACGATACTAAATAACATTCCAAATATCGTAATAATCCATATGTTGCACCGAGCATTTTTCTCGCCGGGATATCAAGCGTTCGTGATCTAATAGACCGCGTTTAGCTGGAATTGCATCGCATAAATGCGATGTAACGCGACCTTCAAATAATAAGCATAACTACGCGAGAGCGTGCAAGTCTCGCGACTCTCCTTTCTAATCGAATTCGTCTGCGATCGTGTCCGTCCGATTGTCGAACGGGATCGCGCATTACCGATCTTGTTCTCGTTATTTCAACGATCCACCACAAAGCGACGAAGACGACGACATGGGAGAAAGTCTCGGCGTATCTATTTATTTCAAACGCCTTCTTTCTCCCTCCCGATCTCTCGCGGTGCGTGGTGGTGTCCCTTCGGAAAACATCAAGGATAGAGCTCCCCAGCCATGACTTTGGCTTTGACCGAGAACTCTAATGTCGCTCAGACGTTAGGCGCCCATTTAAGGAGAAAACGCGCAGCCGTAACGTCCTCTTGAATGGGGGACGAGAAAGTAAATCAAAGCCTCGTTGCCTTTTCAAGACGCCGCGTATGCCACGTTTATACGCCGATCCGAGAGACGGGATGTGAAAGAGGATTTTACTTGATTGGCAGGAAATTCCCGCTTTCGGGAAAATCTACCATTCACGTAAAACCATTTAGATGGAACGATATTACCGCACAACAGCATTTTGCCGGAATCTTGTTTCGTACCTTATCAAATCTCAAAAGGAAAGGTTTAATAATCGATTTATCATTAGCAATGTAAATATAATAAAATAAATAAATAAATAAAATATATAATAAAATATAATAGCAATATAATGTAATAAAATTAATTTATATATCGCCTTGTTTAATTCTATATACACATACGTATACACTTTAATATCTTTTTTTTTTTTATTCGGAAACACTTGCGATTGATTAGTTACATTTTTTTTCTTTTTATTTGTGTCTTTCAATCTCTTGACACTGTCGTATTTCTTCATTCACCAAGTGAGGAGCCCACTTGTCGCATTTTTTCGTCCGTCGCGCGAGGAAGCTATATCCATAATCTCCGAACCAGCGACGACGCCGAGGAAAGAAATCGTCGCCGTGATATCTTTGGGATTAATGACGGCAAAAACTAGCGCGCACGTCTCGGCGTCACGAAAAGTCACGAACTTTTGTTCCCGAAACGTCAGTCGCGATCGTTCTCTCGTTTAGAGAATCCTCTCAATCTTTCATCGAGAAAGAGATATTTGTCTATCGGATGTTTGTTAAACAGATCCGAGAATATTTTTTTTTAAGATCCTAGAAAAATATGCGTTAAGAAGAAATTTATTCTTGCAAGATCTTAGAAAAACTCATGATGTATAATATCCAGATATTCTAGCACTAATTTTAATAATTCAGGGGAATTCGATGTTCGATAAAAACGAATTTTATGTGTAAATTAAATAAGCAAATAGATGATAAATACGAATTAAAAGATAAATTTTAATGTGAAATTATATTTCAACTCTGATTAAAATTTTCTCTTTTTCTATCTGTCGCAATATTATTTTGAGTAAAAAAAGAATGTTGTAAAAATAAATAAATCTTACTTTTGTATAGTTTATCATATTAGCGTTATTTAATCAAATAAAAATTAAATTTATCTTTAGATCTGTTTACGTTACTTTTTGCAAATTTAATTTTGAAACAGAATTTTTTATACATATCGGCAAAAGATTAAATCCGGATGATAGACTTAAATTTGATAAGCACTTAAGCTTCTGTGGAGTATATTGTAACGTTCTGCACCGTGCCATCCATTAACAATGAACCCTTTATAACTATTAACCATTATGAAAAATGCAGACAGAACAAACGCGCGGGAGCAGTGCACTGCGTAAATAATCGAATCACTGTTTCGTCTTTTATCTTAAGCATGACGAATGAACACAAGTACTTGTAACTCAAAAACATAGAAAGTTGATTTTATGATTAATATTATTGAGGAGCGAAGAGTTTATTCCTAATCCAGATAGATTCGGAGAGAAGATCACTTTTATCAATAAGTAGTAAGACTAATATTTATTTGTGAACGCTTTGTGGAATTGAATTTTCTACTTTCTTCGAAAACTTTACCGAGAGCAAGAAAGAAAGAAAGAAAGAGAGAGAAGCGCCCATAATCTTTACTCTGCTTTTATCTTTCCCGTAGCCTCGACAGATATCTTTTGTCTAATTCAGGAATGCGCAGTGAAGATAAACCAAGCTAATAATATTATTAGTCTTTTAATAGAATTTATGATAACCGCCCACAATATCTCAGATCGCTCAGCGAGTGTATGAGGTGTATAAAAAAGTGACTAACTTTTTTATATCGCGTATTATACACTTACAATTGTTAACGCTAAATAAATCTGTAATTAAGTATTATTTCACCTATTATTTGTGTATATATAAATTTCGTCGTATTGAGGAAGTTTCATTAATGACAGATGACGTAAAGAGCGCGTATATTTTCTCGTTGAATGTAACTCGGCTATAAATAGGGACGAGAATCGCTCGTAAAAAGTCAATGAGTCTCGCATTCTGTCTTGCTCTTTCTCCCGCGAGCACGCACCTCCCTCTCTTTCTCTCCGTCTTTATGCGTGTTTACGCGTACGCATACGCGCGAGCGTGCACTCACGCGTCGCTTCAATATGGCAACCCGTGCCGTTTGGTTCCCCGATATCCATATGCGGCTAATGGCAAAACGGCAGAATCTCTTTTTGCGGTAGCCCTGTATCTATCGATAGCGCGGTGCATTCGCCTCTTTACTGTGGGATGTGTTTTAGCAGGGATTTTTTTTCATTACTCGCCCTTACTCGAATCTCGCGAAACACGAGGCGGTTTTGGGAACGCGGTATTTGCCCGCTGCATATGAAATGTCTCATTTCTCCGGAGTTTGAATTTCGTAAAAAGCCCTTTGCACATGCCCGGGTAAACTATTTTTATTTTATATACCGAAATATACGTATTTCTCTTTCTGGAGGATTCCTTGAAGAATCTCTTGAGACAAAGGTCAAGAAATATAAATCAAATTAAAACGAAACGTATTTTAATTTCGCTAAAATTCTAATATAAAATACTTAAAATAACGGGAATTATTATAAAAAAAAAAACAAACTTGTCATTTATAAAAATCAACAAATAAATTTCCTTTAAAATTATTATACTTAAAATATAATTTGAAATTGAAAACGTCCTACTATATATATATATGCGTCAATCTTGGACAATATTTCGCTGTATATAATTTTTAAGATGTTTCACCTTCGGTATAAATTACTCGCTTTGTGTCCGATATAATATATTAAAAAAAGACCTCGTTCGCAAATTATCTTCTAACGTTCCGCAATCGGAATATGTGTGTGGTCATTATGTACAAAACGAAGCCATAATCTTAAGGCTTTAATAGCGCGTTTAACAGCAAAATTACACGGGATCGAGCTTAATACCAGTTATCCTCGTACGAAAGGCTATATTATAGTTATCGTCGCGATTTGATGCACCGTTCTTGCGCGCATCTTTATGAATGCCCTTTTTCGGGGTGCCTCGTAAAGCTTCCCGTTTTTGCGCAACGTCGTTCGCAAACTCGCACGACGCCGCGACGCCGTTTTGTCTCGGGGTCTCCGCGCAACAAATCGCGGCGCGTCGTTTTTATTTGCGGAGGACGCGCACGGTGATTAAAGAGCGGCGCGATAGTGGCAGGAAATAATCCCTTTGTAAAAAGAGAAGGACGAGTGCGCGTACGTACGTACGTACGTACATTGTACGTTGTACACGCTGTACGTGGGTGCAAAGTAATTACGCGAGAGACGCAATCTGGACGCGTAAGGGAACACACGCCTTTTTTATCGCGTTCCATGCAAGTTTCAGGCGTCCGATTAAATCAAGAGAGAGGATGGGGGGAGAGGGAGCAGAAAGAGAGAGAGAGAGAGAGAGAGAGAGAGAGAGAGAGAGAGAGGGCATTGATAAAATGCGCAAACGGTTGAAAGTGGAAAAACGCAAGGTAAAAGGATTAACTCTCATATCTCGCACGAATTAATTTGGATTGAGTATTAACACAAAGAGTGAATTATCAGGAGATGCACAAACGCTTTTGCTTTTAATAGAGTTAGATCCCTGTTTGTAAGATACACGAAACAAAAACTGAATCGAAATCAAACTATGAAAATGTTGAGCCTTGATGGTACTCCATTCAATTGTCTTTCTCTTTCTCTTTAAACAACGATAGGCTTATTACCTCGAATATGACATTATCTATATGTATCGCCGCTCTTGTGCGTTGTATCAATGCGTTACGATTGCGATTGCGATTTTATCCGTCAGCATCTGTGTAATTGATAGCAGTAAATCCGCACATCGGTTATCTCGGAGATGAACGAGTCGCGGAACATCAATCACATTTGCAGAACGACAAAGCCGTAATCAGATTGTCGACGGGGCACCACCATCGCGTCGAGACTTCGTGAGCCGAAAGAAGGGGGAGGGAGGGGGGGATTGGCTAAAGGTCCCCATGGCGCCCCATGGGACTCTATCAGAGTTTTCTCCCTCTCTCCTTCCTTGCATTCTCCCCTCTCTATGTCTCATCAATGCGCTTCATTTCTTCCGCCGACGACGTGATACGTCCCAGTCACGTAACCCTAAAATTGCTCAATTATTTCCCAATCGTTGTCGCAACCGATCACGTTTGCGGCGGTCCCGGAAGCATCCGTATCGACTTGGAATCCACGAATCAGCCACGTCTGCCACGAATCACGAGCTCGTGGATCCGACCGGAAAATACGCGCGACTGCTCTCCTCGAGTTTCTGCAATAGACAATCCCGCCCGGGAGATATGTATTACGATACAATCCTTGTCCCGCGGATACAATCTCGTCTGTCTCTCGTTTGTTTATCAATTCTCGTCAGAATATACAGAAGGTGCGCCGTGTATCTCTCGTTGAGAAAAAGAAAAAAAAAAACAAAAAAACAAGTAGACATGTAACTCTCGTCGCGTCGAATCTTCTCTGCAATTCTTCTCCGCTTCTTTCCTTCCCGCTTCACGCCGCCGTGTCTCTAAATAATTGTCGAATATACTTCCGGCGATTGTATATCAACGTCTCTCCGGGCGCGCGCGGGTGCGCGCGATGTTTACATTTCTTCAGACAATTTATCCGAGCGCGCGGCAAAGTAGCCTCCAGGATCCAGAATCGTTGAGCATTAAATTGCGAATACTTGGCAGAGGACTTTTCCGGGACGGTTGATTTAGGCGCGGGTCGTCAAGGGAGACATTATGCGGCGCGTAGCTGTAACTTCGTAGGACCGGTTTTTCACGGTACGTTAGACCGAAATGGAAATAAATAACAAGCGGCGGCGACGGCGGTAGCGACGATTACCGCCGCAAGCCCAGGCAATCAGTTTTTTCCGGGTTTTCCGGCCGCCGTGGCGGAAAAGTAAAGTGTACACAGAGTAGACGGGGGCACCTCCGGCGCGGCGCGCCGGAGGAAAGAATTATTTCTCTTCGTTCCATCGCTTCCTAACCTCGTTACGGAATGAAAAGAAAGCTCTCGTCGTCGTGCTGAAGTTTGGCCGGTGACCGGAATCACACCAACGAGGACAAACACGCGACCGCTTTCGTTCCTCTCTTTCTCTCCGTGTGGGTTTTTTTTTTTTTTCGTCCGTCCGCTTCGCGCGCCGTCCCCGCCCCGCAAAACCTCGGGTTTGGAGAGGATGGTGAAAAACGCGGTTGCACACCCTATTCTATGCGGTAACTTCTCCCTTTCTCTCCGCGTATTTCCGATTCGTCCCGCCGTATGGCGATATCACCTAACGAAGCGTTTTCTCGCGTCGTCGTAGCGCGCCAACCATAGTCGAGTCGGTGATATAAAAAAAAAAAAAATCGATCCGGAACTTTGCGGGACTTTGCGTGACTTTACTGCACTTTTTAGTTTATACCGTTTCGAAAATAAATATAATATTTATTTATTTTATTGCGACAAAAAGTCGACACGTATAAATCGGAAATTCTATTTTACTTCTTTGTACAACAATATTCTTGTTCAACAATATTCTGGAATATTTCGGATTTCTCTCGGAACCTAATTCCTTCTGCATTCATAAAGCAAACTTCCGTACTGTGATATTGATTTAAGAGTTCATCATTCTCTCAATGATGAACGCACTTAGCTCAGCCTCGGAACGCCACCTTTCGCCCGGAGAATTCAATATTTGAAAATTCAATATTGTACGGTTAAACCATCTACGGATTTCTACGGGGATACGTAACGGGAGGAGGGGGGGGGGAGGCGGAAGGGGGAGGGGGCGTACTCCCGGATATTGCCCGATATTAGAAAAAGCAGACTGCGCCGAGGAGACTACGATCCGTCGTCGCCGGAGGATCCGCGAGGATCGGTCGATCTCTCGCTCTTGCTTACGTGGCGACGTTTCGAAAGTCGAAAACAGGCGGGCGTCTCTTCTTCTTGCGTCTCGTGCACGCGTGCACGCATACTTTTTCGCATCCTCCCTCCAATAATCTCGGAGGGATGATGAAGCGCCGGGAATCTGAGCGGAAAAAACCCGGCCGCGCTTGCTCGTTTCTTTCGCTGGTTCTCCGGCGCGCAAATATAGGCGCGTACGCCGACATGGAAAAAGAGAGACGAAAAGACCAACCTCGTTCTACAGTACGCTACAGGATAGCTCGGTAATTATCAGCGGGAAATAAGAAGCGCTTTTTGTTGCGGAGTAAATATCGATTCTCCGCGCGGATAATTATCTGTCCCGTTAATGACGTATTTTTGGGGTTAATGACGTATCTAGTGGTTACAGCTCGATGCGCGCGTGATTACGTGCTCACTTTCGAATGTCTAAAATGTAAAGGGTATCTCTGTCGAATCAAAATAAAACAGGATATTGGAACGTGCTTGGCGGAAGTGAAATCATGGCTGAAATCGTGGTATATGATTAAATTTTCATTTATTGTAACTGGTAACAATATTTTTATTCGATTTTCACTTGTACTTATTTCGCAAATAAGATATCGTATATTCTTTCCTTTCTAGGCTATAATTTCTGTTGTAATTATATACGAAAAATATTAATTAACCTGCACGTGGAATTAATAGCTATTAAAATATCCGACATATGTACATTGAACATTAAACATTCAGCACCAAAATTGATTTGGGAAAAATGTTATTGCATTGCCGATTTATTTTGCATGAAAAAAATTATAGTATTTGTTTATTAATAACGATAAATTGGAGGATCATTTAAAATGGAACTGAACGTCCGAATGATCTTTACAAGCATTCTTTCTTTTAACGTAAGAGCTTGATCTTATCGATGATTTCTTTCTATGTTGTACGCACTTGCATTGTTTTTCTCGGGAGGTCCATCCAATTACGGAAGTACCCTTAATCCGCGACCCGTCGGCCGTTTGGAATGCGTCCATTTTACCGGAACGAATCCTACCAGGGTAGTCTCGCAGAGCTTCGCAGAAACTCGCGCTAAAACAACCGAGACCGAGAGAAGAAGCGTCGCGACGCCGCCTGGTACATCGCGGCGGACGTGGTCCAGACAATCGGTTACATCCATTCTCGGCCGTGTTTCTTTCCCTTTCCCCTCCCGCCCCGACCCTCCGCCTTACCTCCGGTTGTTTGCGCGTGTTTATGTCGAACTTTTTATCTCTCCCTCCTCCCATCCGTTTTTCGTATTTATCCTTGTTTGCTCGTTCCGCTACGCGTGGGACATTGAGACATGGTAGCAAGAAGATGGAGACGCCCGCTCGAGGTTTTTTTTTTCGTTCTGCAAACGCGGATGATAACCGGAGTCTCTTGAAAGCCACCAGATTTTTAAGTTGCAAAAAGGGCCCGTGTTTTCCAGTTTTCCCTCCTCATCGTCCGAGAAATAACTCTCGCTTCTTTCTCGGAAGGCAGTACGATGACGGCAAATTTGAGAGTTATATCTTTACGTGTACAGAAGTGTACACGCGAGAAGAACTAGGATTTGTTGTAAATCTGTTTCTCGTGACACCTAGCCTCTTTATCCTACTTTTTCGCAACGTCTACTCGAGTCACCTATTTTTACCCTTCTCGCTGGCTGCGAGCCGAAATCCCTTCTTGATTGACGTAAAATCGCGATGAAACATAAAAAGGTGAAGAGGACGCGAAGCCTGCTTCTTCCAGACATCCTATCAATCTTTCGGAAATCCTCGCGTCTTTGAGCCTCAAACTTACAGCGTACAACTTTTTTAATGATTCGAACCACTTTTCTCGCAACCTAATCGATGACTCTCGATCTCAGTTCTGATCTCATTTCTAATTCGCCTTGACCAGGGTGTGGTTTCTTCGAGTGTTTACAATCGCTCTCGAAGTTTCCAGAAGATTCCCACTCGTTAATGATTAACAGCGTCCGAATAAGTATCGGTAATACCGAAGGAAAAGTTGCGAATGATAAGGATGAGAATGATATTGCGGCCCGATATGGGGATACTCGGAAGATCTCTAGAAAATTTGTGACCTTCTTAATCGCGAGGGATGAACGTAACGACGATACTGTGGGAATACAATCTTGCGACATGTACATTCGTACAGTCGTGATAATGACGATGGTAGATCGTAAATTGTCGTCGACCGCGACGGTGCCAAGCGCATTCACGATTACGACGATAATAAATTGGCGGACGACGACTCGGAGAACCTATACCTTGTCATTATTGCTACGCTTATAGTAGCACTCCCCTGGCAGTCGATTATCGCGTATCTAGTTTACTTTAGTCACTCAGTAAGTTGATATCCAACGATGTGATATTCTCGGGTCTAAATAAACGAGAGATACAGCCGTTTCCCCGATCCGTTTATTTTCCTCGTTTCGTCGCGGTTTGCTTTTAATTTTTCGGAAACAAGTAGAATCTTTTCGTCTAAGTGGAGTAATTTATAACACGTAATATTACACTTGATATTACATTTGAAAATTTTTTAGATTTTTTTTTTAAATCGATGGAATTTTGATACGATAAAATTGCATCGAGTTATAAATTGGCAATTGCCAAAGCTTAAATAAATGTTAAAATTCTTGAAATATACATACCATTTGATGAAAAATATAATGATCACTTAAATATAATAAATGATTCAAAATTAACGATTCATATCTTTGCGATCCCTATTTTATCTGATATAAAAAAATCTTGGCAACGCTCGTGGATTATGAATCACGGCTTTTACCGAGAATACGAATCGTTTATTTGCGAACGTCGGGAAAAATGGAAATAGAAAATGCTGAATTACTTTTAATAATTTATCTATACTTCTTTATATTATACAGAGTCCTATATTTCTATTTTTTTCCATCTCTTTAAAATAGTTTAGCTTAAATTACAAAAATATTTTTTATTAAAAATAAATTATAAAACTACTGGTAAAGTAACGATGTAATATTACATATATATGAAAAGTGGTGAAACAAATGTAACTTTTATTAACTTGTAAAATTTGCATTTTTATCTTCTTGTCGTGATATTTTTAAAAATTAAACAAGAAAAAAAATGATATTGAAAATTGAATATATTATGAATATATACAGAGAAATTCAAAACAATTACTCGTTTTTTAAAAGCTATTTCTGTCTAGGTTTTAGGACGATTTTTTTTCTTACAAAACTTTGCTCGAAGTTTAGTCATTAAATATTAGCATCTGATGTGAGTCGCTCCGCTCCTGTTTATTTCTTGCATCCGACCCGTCGTAAGCAAACTATTTGTTTTTATAATTCCAAAAATAAGCCTTGAACAAAGTAGTTGTTTTGAATCACCCTGTATAATTGATCGAGCGAATTACGCACGCGACTACAACTTTAACTACGACTTTAAACTACGCGCGGATAAAATAATGTGACGTTCAGTTCATTTTAAATGATTTGCAAATTTAATGAAATCCATTCGTCACGTGTTGAAATATACTAATATTAATAACATCTCTCGCGACGTGCGTGGGTACGGGCTGCACCCGGAAATGAAGAGCTCGCGGCTCCGTTGCGGACGCGAAACATTTTTCGCGGCAATATGTCCGATTAAACTCGCGCGGCGGCGTCACGGCAATAATTCACGCGGCCGCCTCCACCCCTCCCCTCTTCTCCCTCCCCTCTCCGTCGTCGCTTTTCCCGCCTCTCTTTTTCGGCAACGTTTTTAAGGCCCGTGGCGCGGCTAATAGGAAAAGATTGTGTCTCGCTAGGGTGGTTGCAACACGCTACGTAGTCCCCGAACGTAGATTTCGCGCATTATTTATCATCGTGACGTTGCACGAGATCCTACCCCGCGAGGGGCAAACTCTCTCGCGTCCCTTTACCGTTCTTTGTTACCGTTACTGTTAATGAATTTCATCCCATGAAATTAAGGCGATTCGAGTTTTGTATCTTACGACCTACATCGCTATTAACCATTGTGTGCATTGAGTTCCGCCTCGAATCTTCCGACTCGAGAGTGATTTGTTTCGCTACGATGACAGTAAGTTCGCACGGAAAGTTCGGATGGCGAATGTATTTCCCTCCCGGCTCGTCATAAATATTTATCGCGAGTAAAAGACAGAACATTCTCTACGGGATTTACACATGTAACGAAATACTATATCAGTACGTGACCTATATTTAAAATTTAAATTCATGTTGTTTACATTAATTTCACTGTAAAATAACAGTAAATAACAGATATTATTCTCTTGCAATAAATGTATGATATTTAATTGTACTAATTATTTTTTATTTTATATTTATTTATATCTATTTACAAAGCGTAATTGCCTCGAGTCTTCTAGGATGCAAATTGGGTTGCGAACGCGGTTGAGATACATAGTTTTTAGCATTCCGTCTCGCTCATGCGCCGATGCGACTTTTCGAAGTGAACAGACTGGTTCTTTACACGCGCATGATTTTCGAGAGATAGGAGAGATCGCTCTCCTTTTTGAGGGGCGAGCTCTTCAATTACCCGTCACGCGGCCGGAGCGCGACGCGACGCAGCGGGGGATGAGATCTCGACTCGGTGGGGTTCAGCAACGTGTCGCGTCCTCGAGAGTGCTCAGTTCCACGCTCTCATCTCTCCCGCTCTCTCTCCCCTCGCCACTCTCGCCACGCTCGTCGCTCCTCTCCTCCGTCCTCCGGAGTGCGGACCCCGAGACATTTGAAATAAAAAGCGGCAGAAACCACCGCGCGGTGGACCCTTGGCGAAATTTATTCACCGCGCCGGAACCGAAGTTAGCGACCCGCGCGGTGCTCGCAACAGCATTACGCTATGAGAAATACTATCGTACCTGATCCGCCGCAGTAGTATACCCGTTTAATGCATATTCAGCGACTGTGCGAGCGCGCGCGCATGCGCGCGCGCGCACCACGGTGGTCCACCACCACGATGGAAAATCTAGGAGCGTGGAGTAAGTTCGGTAATTTCGTACTTTCACTTTGGCGCGTACTTATCTATAATCTCTCTTCTGTAGTAGTCGGCAGACCGCGGGACTTATTGCGCGATAAGTCGCCTTAAACTGGACTCCGGTGGACTCCGGTTCTCCGGAGCGTAAGGTAATCCCGTATAGAATTTTCATGATTTTCCCGCGACAGATTGCTATGTATTAACCGTAGTAAGTTTATCTCGTTTCGGTTTAAAGGTTTATTTACAGAGGGGAAACCGCGTTGATAGCGCCGCAGGCGTTTACGACCGATCTCAAATAACTTTAATCTCGGTTTAATCGTCCCTCCGCTTTTACTACGTGTTGCAAAATTTACAGAAAGATAAAGAAACTAATTAATCAACCGTTTGAACCTGTTATTGCGGATCAAAATTCCCGACATGCAATTTGTAACGCTATCGAATCCTTGATGATCATTTGTAATAATTGGATTAGAATGTGGGATGAGAGTAACAATGAGATATGAAAGCGTCATGTAATTAATTAATATTTATCATTACTGATTGATTAATAATCGTCATAATTAATACAATATATTCGGTATATATAATACTCATTTTCGGGGAAATAATTAATCAAATTGCATAATTCAATAGGTAAATATCAATTTAGTGGATCTTTTAGGAATTCACAAAATAATAACATGTGCTGCATAACGATTACAGGGACGTGGAACAAGAAGCGCGAAAGCGTTTTAAAATCCAACTTTCCTATATCGGAATTTTAGTGTAGATTCGGGAGTACTTTCCCGTATCGTCAAAAGTATTTCCGAACAGCGCGGAATATATATATATATATATATATATATATATATATATCGCAGCCAACCGCGCTTTTGACGGACGAAAAGGCATGCACGGTCGCGATCGATATTTAATATTTGTCCTCGCCGTGCGGCCAGCGACGCGGTTTTTCTCCCTTTTCGGCACGCGCAGTTCGAATTTACTTGGGAATTTCGCACAGCGATTTTATTACGAGAAAAGTTTATCCGCGAGAGAGAAATCCTCCAGCATTCTCTTTCCTCTCGCGAAACTCCGCTTCTTTCCTTTCCCGACGCGAAAACGCGTCGCTTGACGCGCCGTAAAAAGAACCGCCTTTTATGCGGCGTGCAAAAGTCTCGGGCGAGAAGCCGAGGAGCCGCGCGATTTTATCGCTGAAAAGCGCGTCGGCAGACTCTTGCCTTGGCACGGGATCCAATCCGCGGTACGGACTGGAGATTTTCCTTTTTTTTTTTTGCGGCGCACGCTCGGATAGCTCTGGACTTTCCCTTTCTCCTCTTTCTCTCTCTCTTTCTTTCTCTCTCTCTCTCTCTCTCTCTCTCTCTCTCTCTCTCTCTCTCTCTTCCCCTCTCTGCCGCTTTTCTTGTTCGCGCGGCTCTACTTCTCCATGTCTTCCCTTCCTCATCTCGACCCTGATGCACTTCTCTGCAGCTTTATTTACGTGTTTTCGGCCGAGCACGAGTGTCCTCGAGTCGCCGGCGAAGCACTCGCCCGTACACTTATCCTCCTCGCAGCTCGTAAAAGAAGCCTCCATTGAGAATCATTGTGCTTGTCGCCGGTCCGATGGAGTGCGTCCAGCGTAACGTTGAAAGTAATGGAATTACGCTGGCTTTTCCTTCCTTTGCGGACACGCGGAATCACGCCGACGCATTTTTATGGAGATGCTCCTACAAAATGTTTACGAAGAACCGCGGAATCCTTACAGTAGTTCCGTAGAAAACAAATCGGTAGTAGTTTTTCTTGAGATTCGATTACTTACTACCGAACAAACGGTTAAAATTTTGAAGAATCGATAAGAAAAAAGCTGTAACATTACTTTTCAGGAAAATGAGGGAGGATTTGGTCAATTAATAAAAGATGTATATAGAATAATAACGAATATTGATATATTAAAATTAAAATAGTTGACATTTATAAAAATAAGATAAATGAAATGATTTTCAAATTTTATTACCGTCAATAAATTCCCCTTCGGATATAACAAATTAAATAAATTTTTGCTGCTAAATAAATGAGTATATATCGAAATACTTAATTTTTTTACTGGAGGAAGTCAATGTAATTGTTATATTGTGAAGTTATATTAAATTTTAACTACACGGTGATTAGTTCATGCTGTTTTTGTTAATTAATCGATACGCGAGTTACGCGTGATAATTTAAACACGCGCTTTGTAAATATGAAACGTCGATAATCGTATTTCACATGAAATATCGCTATTGTTTCGCCAAATTCGAAATACGTGGCCTAAGATTACGCTACTCGCTTGCATAACCGGAAGTATTAACGGCCAAACACTTCGCGCTTCTGGGCGAGCCGAAACTCCGAACGTCAGGAACGGGAATCGCGTGCCGGCGACGCGAGGAAATTGAAATCCGTAAGGTATAAATGGTGAGGCCGGAGGTTCGAGAGATTTAACCGGCATTACCATTTCCCATCGCCACCTCGTTATTTCCTTTTCGCGCGATTTCGCGCATTCCGTGATGTGAGCTGCGCTACGTGCCTGGAATTCCGCGGGCGCCGCCGCGATCGTCTCCGGAGACGAAAAAGAGATACGCCAGGTGTTGCTACGTGCCGGAGCCCCGCGGCTACGATGATACGCCATATGGTCGCCCCATTGACAGTGGCGTATCACGTTTCACGATGGCCATGGGTTCTTTATGTTATTCAACGTTCCTTATTTGGCCGCTTGACTACCGGACGAACATATTAGCAACACGCCTCGCGTTGACATTTATGTGGGGCATGTCGCGCCGCTCTTTTTTTTTTTTTTTGCGGATCCTTCGAATCAATTTACAAAACAAATTGCAGACGAAAAAAAGTTAGTTTTAAATCAAGATTATATATATTTCCGTATATAAGGCAGAATATTATGATCTTCATATACAGGGCGTTCCATGAATTGAGATCGATCATTCAGGAGATGAATGAGGACCAAAAATTAAGAAAGAAAATTTATATAAATGCGTAGTTTCCGAGATATCATTATTTTTACATCGAAGTTTGAAATTGCTTTGCTTTCGAATTTTTTTGTCAAAATTAAAAGATTTTTTTCATGAGATCTTTGATGAGATGAGTTTTATAATATAATTAAAGTCAAATAAAAGTTGCGAGCTGCTTTTTAGCACTATTCAAAATACACAGTTGTGAAAGCTTGATTTCTGCCAAAAGATGCTAAGCGGACTGTATCTCCACATGGTGCATTCTGTGTTCTCTCTTCTTTGACAGAAAATTTGGAAAGCAAAGCAATTTAAAATTTTAATATAAAAATTTCAATCTAAAAATACATTTCATATAAAAATAGCAATAACTCGAAAACCACGCATTTCCGATTTTATGTTCATATGAATTTTTTTTTTGCTTTTGGACCCTAATCATCTCCCAATTGATCTCCACTTTTGAAACACCATGTATAAAAGATTTTTAATTTTGAAAAATGGAATGAAAATAACTTTAATACAAATCAATAGAAATTCCATTAAATCAAGACTAAAATTTTTAAGCTAATATTCTTGCTTATATATTTTTCTTCTGATTTAAGACTAATTTTTTTTCTTCAGAGCGCAAAAACCAAGGAGGAAAATTGAAAAGAAAAAGGGATGCAATCTTGTATATTACATATTTAATTTCACGTACGAAATAATGTTGTATACCATTAAATTAAATTCCGGGCCGTCACGAATTCATCGTATTTTCATGAGTTGGCGAGAATTGAATTCTAAGAACGATGATATCCGTAAACAATTCGTAATAGCCATTCGTAATTCCGTTACGATTTGCATATCAACATTGTATTTCGGGGCAATGCCTCGCAATTTGCCGTAATTGAGAACCACGTTTCTCGTTTGTACGTCGATCAAGCCGCAAGTGGTATCGAATGAGCGCAAACATGCCGTACACGTACTCCCAAGATGGTTTTGCAAACGGTAAGTGCGACGATGAGGCGTAGGCGTGGGCTTCTCCACGTCGATTAAGCTTTTCGCACGAGAAGGCGTGGCACACATTAAATGCTCTCCTTTCTTCGTAGAAAAGAAAAGAAAGAAAAAGGAAAGTCCGCGTGGAAACTTGAGATACGCACTTTGTCGTCGCGCGACAAGTGACGGGAGAGAAGAAACGGCGAGTGGTACCGGATGTGGACGTGCGACATTTTAGAGCTCGGAATCAGTTTTTCTCGGGCTGGTTCTGCGGTCGGTGCAAAACTCGTACTCCGATGTATATACGTCTCGAGCTGTAATCGTTCCCTCTCCCGTCGGTGCTTGCGCGTCGTAAATATCACGCGTACCGCCGGATCGGACGCATAAACGATCGCACAACTGCCTTCGGGATTGTTACCCGGACCCGGTGGGGTATCCGAAAGTGCTCGCGGCTGCTTGCTTGATCAATCGATCGATCTGGGAAACAATCAGGTCTGGCACGCGGCTTTAAATAGGTCTGCGACCGCGGTTACGTTTCCCGATTCGTGCTAGACTCGAGAAAACCGAATACGCGCGGACGAAATAAAATCGTTTACCGAAAGCTGCCCTACTTGGGTTGTTATAATGCGAGATCTATTCCTTATTCCCGATTAGAAAAGAAAATTAGCGAGAGACAGATCGCGATTATTATTTCGATATTAAAGTTACGAAATATTTATGGAAAGTAGGTCGATTAACAAATATATAACGAAATAAATAACGCCAATTTAATCTCGCGAGCTAATAAATTTTTCTAAATATCGCGAAACGAAATATGCACAAAACGGAGTTTATTTACGTAATATGTTTCGCGTTATTATTAACTGTACGAGAAATAAATTAAATTTGCGACTGCGATTATCCGCGTACACCAATTCCGCACGTAAATGTAGGAAATTAATCATTTATTGTTATTCACGTGCTGCAGACGTACCGATCGAAATTTTGTGCTTCGGATGCGTAATAATTCTAATTAATGAACGGCAAGTTGACTTTGCGTGCAAAGCAACGTACGTTTAATCCGAGTTATTGAATCGAATGGAGGTCGGGAGAACGTTTTAACGGCATCGTTACCAGACTTTTCCCACGAGCGCGGTTAGCCGATCACGCCGAAAGCGCTTAACGTAGAATATAGAATTTTCCGGATAGTGGTAGCGGGAAAAAAAAAAAGGAGAGAACGAAAAAAAGCGCCCGTGCCGCGGGTTACGTGCGGTCGATAAGCCGGACCGCCGCTTTCCCGAAACGAAACGAAACGAAACGTTTTACCGCCGGGCGCACTTCGTTATAGCGCAAAACGACGAGCTATATCCGTTCCTCGA
Organism: Pogonomyrmex barbatus; assembly: GCF_055798465.1. NCBI lineage: Eukaryota > Metazoa > Arthropoda > Insecta > Hymenoptera > Formicidae > Pogonomyrmex > Pogonomyrmex barbatus. The sequence continues at coordinate 3,207,651 of NW_028297182.1, read as the reverse complement.
TAATACACGGAAACGTGGTCGTCTTTGAGAGTCTCGAGGTGCTAAGGGGAAAAGGCGTTAGTCATCGCGAAGCGACTTCTCATCGCTTTCGCGTTCGAAGTATGCCAGATACCACGGACGGATTTTTTACGGAGAGCGTTCCGAGAGTCACGCACTTTCTCCGACGGATCTTTTTTTATAAATTCAACGCGTCGAATACGCGCTGAATAAACTCTGAGTTGTTCTCGTGGATACGGTCCGTAAGGATATTTTCATTTCGACTTGTTCCTCGCCGTTTCGGAAATTATTTTTCTCCTCAGTAGCAAAATGTCCTCGGAATTAAAACGACGTTCGTTTGTCGCCCGTGAAATCACGACGGGCGACGGTGTCGCGATATATACCGCGGTCTGACACCGTGTGACAACGGAAAGACGACGTTGAGCTGCGTAACAAAGGGTCACCACGAGTTTCCGCAATGAGGGATTTTGCGGGTGTTACTCGTGCACCGCCGCGGCGATCTCGGGTTACGCGAACCGGCCGCAAGTCGTAAACTGGAACGCGTAACAAAGGTTCTCCTCGCGGCGGGAGAAGGCAGTCGGAGAACTCCGGGTTCTCGCGAAGTAGAGCATGAAGCGAGCGAGCGAGTGCAGGAGAGGAAAATCTCTGTGAGCGTTGCGAACTAACGTGCGCGTATTAAGAATGCACGCCCGTCCGTCCGTCCGTCCGTCCGTCCGTCCGTCGCGTCGCGTCGCGTCGCGTCGGGGCGAAATCGTATACGCGACGGACGTTTCGTAGCCGGTCCCTTTGACGGTCCGTTTTTGTTTGTCTAGCCACGAACTTCCGGCGAAATGATCCGCGCCTGACTTTTTATTGCTTTCGAAAGCGCCGTGCCGACGGACGAGGTAGACACACGAGGCACACGTCAGTTTCGTTAGCACTTTCTAGACGTATAACTTGTCGTACATAATACCAATAGAATTTTGAAGACATATCTTATTCTCTCTCTCTCTCTATCGTACAACTTTTTTGTACTTTGAACAAACTCGTATCTTCTTCTAGACAAATAAATGATACTCTCTTCGTGTCGTAAATAAATCGATCGCTCTTCCTATATAGATAATCATCGCTCGAATAAATCTCATATTATCATACTCGATGATGAAATATATCATATTTGCAATTCCAGTCTGTATGAATTTAGCGCACTTGCACCGACAATTATGAAATACTAAAGCAACTACGGGCGCGCGTTTATATTAGCGTCTCTCAAATTTAAATATTTACCTTCGCCAGTATTCTAATGACGTTTCGCTTAATAACGCTCGCACCGGACGTTTCGGAGTTACGGAGTTATGTATAATCTGCTGCTTCATGCCGGCGACGCGTCATTCTTGCGCGATGGCTCACGATGAGTAAGTCCGCGCAAACGGTTTTACACACCGGTGTCGCGTGTCACGTGACACGAGAACCGCTCGTTTCGATCGGCGTTTTACGCGCGCGATCGCCCTCGCGCACGGGCTAAATAAAAACTCAAAAACCCGCTTTTGTGACAATCTCGCGTCACGATCGAGCTCTCATCCGGCTCGCTAATCACGCTCGCGGTTTAGCCGGATTGACCCAATTGCATTGCGGAATCGATGCACGAAAGACTCGCCGTATGACTAATAACGACCTATTCCCTATCGCGGTTCGGGCTCGCCCGAAATAATTTCGGCAATAGGTATTCTCCGGCCTACTCTCGTGTTACCTGTATCGACGGACAAATGGAATTTAGCTTCGTTCGAAATACAATTGAATTTCGACGGATTATCGGACAGTGTTGGAATTTGTGCGGATGATAAATCTACCAGCGGTTAATCGTGAACTTCGTGCGTCATCAGGAAAATAAACTAAATCCTATAAATGAACCTTGTCGGTCGGTGGTACTCGACGAAAAAAAAAATTGTTGTACGTTTAAAAGTCGGTCGGTATTTTCTCTTCTAGTATTACGTAAACCGTGTTCCCTCTTGCCTCGCGCTTTAAAAATAAAAAACGGAAACGTCAGTGGAGCGCGATATTCACTCCGACAGCGCTTCACGTGCCCGTGGTCCATGTGTTGTAGTTCGCTATCGTTCGCGGTTAATCGGATTAACACGCTACGATTGGTATCGAATATCAACAGGAACAGCGCGATTAGTTCGCTCCGATACCGACATCGATGTAAAAAGAAGTTCGCTCTCCTCGAAGACTAACCGTTATGTCGTCTCGCCATTGCCGATCAATCGAATCTATTCTCCTCTGTCCGCCTTTTTTGTCGAGAATATTCAACACCAAGAAATATAACGATTGAACAAAATTTTTTTAGCGTTATGTAACATACCTTAGAAAATGTTTATATCTTTGTTCTATTAATAATTTTACAAAACACGTTATTCACATCTTTTTTTTATTAACATAATTCATATAATTTTTTTGTGCCCAGCGAAATTTTAATTTTAAAGTATCGCCCCTCGTTGCACGAGAAATACGATCGCTGTATGAAAAAACCTGAAGATCATGACTCGTGGTGCTCCTTTCTAATAAGAGTCCATTAGTCTCCAACGCTGCCTGACCACTTTGGAAAATTAATATCGGCCCGGTCCTGAGAGTTTCTCGATTAATGCGCGCACGCCTCCAGAAGAACCTATTGCACTAAAAAAGAAATATCGCGAACGATATTCTCTATATCTTGCGTCTCTTTGAGTTCTTTAGAACTTAAATTAATGCTTAATATCTTTATCGGATAGATTTCTCTTCTCCTCCACATCGGCTTCTTTTATGCGTTACAACTCCCTCGGGTGTAAGGTATAAAAAAAAAAAAAAGAATCATCGCTCGTGCATTATCTTTCTCTCGGGATTTATAGAGAGAAGCTGAGAATGCATTAAAATATTAAGCAATTTATGTTGGAATGGATTGCCGCGAGGTATTTTTCAAGACGGGGGAACGGTCAAGGGGATGACTCCGATGGTCTCCATCTAGGAAGCTCTCGTCGATACTCGCCCGGTAAAATTCCATCCGTGCGACCTTCGTCGACATTATTTTTCCTCGGACCTTAACAAGCCCCGAACGACGCTTCTTGTAAAGCTCTTTCGCTCGTGCACGTCCCGATGAACTGGCATAATCTATTGCCGGAGAAAGATCTCTCCGCTTCTCACGGCGATGTTATCCGTAGAGAATTTCCGCCCTTTTTTTCCTTTTCCTTTTCCCTTTTCTAGTGGGATTTTCCGTAAGAGGAACTCGAGTACAGTGCGTTCGCCTGTCTTACGTCTTTCCTAACTTAAGCCACTATTGGTTGAACGAAAGTATTTGCCACTATTTATGTTTCGCGATCAGATTTCATGCGACATAAGAGTGTATGCGATTTGTGTAAGAACAAACGCGCGATGCAAAACGCGCATTGTCTTTGACAAGACACGGGCAACGCGTGTCATGCACAATGTCGGACAGATGGTGTCTAGACTTTTCACTCGGATTTAGAGGAATAGTGCGCTCAGAATTCGGCGGGATATCGACAGCGCTGATTTGGCAGCTGTCGAGCACGTTCGGCACTCGTCCAGCTGCCACGGTTAATTTCTCATCGTTCCTCCCCCCCTCCCCCTCTCCCTTTTCTGTTAGGGCTGCAATTACGCCTGACTCGACCGAGGTCGGTCTAATCGGTATACAATCTGCGATGCAAATTTACTGCAATCTCAACACGGCGCGCCTTCCAGCCGTGTTGGAGGGGTGGCATTATTGATTTTTATAATTGATGCCATTAAGTCAAAACGGGATCAAGTTTCTGAAGGGACAACCGAGCAACCGTTTCTTTTTTTACACCTCAAGTCTGCAAAAGATTTCTCCGCGAACGACGAAAAAAATTGCGTTTTCATTAAATAATATCCACGCGAGATTTACATTCGAATATTCGTTAAAGTGGCAGATTTTACAAGCGAATAAAGCGCGGGCTTCCGTGTGATTTTTTTTTTCGGCACGTTCACATAAATCGTGAGGAGGAAGATGTGCCATTCTCCGTCGAGAGAAGAGAAAAAGAACGACTCGTTCGATTCGCGTATAACAATGTGCACCTTGTCAGCCTCACAATCACCGTAATCATACACGGACAGCCCTTCCGGAACGTTTCTGAGTCCCTGAGTGGGAATGCGTTTATCGTCGTGCAAGGATTTCGCGCTGCTAGCCAAGAGGATTATTCGATATTCCGCGCGCGGAGAAAGACGTCCTTCCCTCTCAAATCGACTGGCTGCTGCTGGCACCTCCGCTTCCCCCCCCCCCCTCCTCCCCTCCTCTCCCCCAATTCCCCCAGGCCTGGTCTGTCGTCCGCGAAGTCTCGCGGGCCTGACTCGAATTTTTTATTAAATCCTCGCCTCTCCTGATAATGGCGGCCTCTCTCGTCATGTGTATCGAGATGAAATGCGATTTTTTTCGTCGCTTTCGTACACACACCGCGAACGAACCCCTTCGCGCCCACTGGGGTTTATTTACTTTCACTCCACCTCACCCTCTCTCTCCCTCTTTTTCAACCCGTTTCGCATGCCCCCTCCGCATGCCTTCCAATTGGATGCTCGTAGCTCGCCCCGTTTGGCGCCCCTTCGTTGCGCACTGTGCAAATCAGAAATGAAATTCTTTCGCTGCGGCTCTCGTGCGGCTTCCGTGTGCACAGGTGTCCCGTTTATTTTACTTGTTTGAAGGCGACCGCATATACGCGCGTATCTCTATATACATATGTACACATACGTGTACCCTCGCATAGAAATGTTAAAGAGTGAGCGAGTAATAACCCTATGTATTTCAGAAAACAGTATATGGCAATTTTGAAACGTCTCTTAGTATGAGTAGTATTAATGAACTTTATAAATCTAATGCCCTTGCGGTAATTCAATTGTTCAGACGTTTTTTTCTTTTTTTCATCATAAAATTAATTTATATTTGCGGCTCGGCCGCTGGAGAGGGTTTAATATCAAACGCGCGGCAGATAATTGAATTGATAATGAGGTTCGCTTAAACCTTAAAAGTAAAAGTCCAAACGTAAAAGTCAAAACCAACCTCGAAAAATCGATTTCAAGTCGATCAAAATTCCGCGTATGTCCGATGCACTCTGCAGCAATATGCAACATCTCGTAACACGCGGAATTTCTCCTTTGATTCAATCGCTCCGGTCGCCGCCTCTGCGTAACGTTAGCGGAGGGTCAAGTTCGCCCGATGCGTTTTCGTCATGTTTGAGAGTATCCGCTGAAAACGATCGGGATTTTTTTATCCGAAACGTTTCTCCGCGATGCTCAGAATAACAGAGATAATCGAGTATCTCCCCCGGCGACGGATCACCCCCCCCAAACGTACACCCAACGTAACTCGCGCCAAATCCGGTGCAGCTCTATTCTCTCTCTTCCTTCCCTCTTCTCTCTCTCTCTCTCTCTCTCTCTCTCTCTCTCTCTCTCTCTCTCGTGTATATCGTGGCGCTCTCACCTTGATTACTCACCTGGGGTTCCACGGCACCAGGTATGCATACCCGCATGTTTGCTCGAATAATTGGCCGGGCTGTACGCTGTGCGCTGGGTTAGTCCCTCGAGAGCAAAGCTCGTGTAACGAGAGGGTGAGAGGGAGAGAGAAGGAGAGAGTCGCTTGAAATTCAATCTACCATCTCCACTACGCGCGCAACCGATCACGCCGATAAGGATCGACGCGACGGCGATTCGAGAGTCAGAGCGGTCAAAATTGCTGGCGAGCGAGTCGCGACGCGATTCGTACGTTCGTCGCGGCGAGCCCGACGAAACGTTCTTCAAGATCGATAACGTTCGAACAGTATTGCGCGCCGGCTATTCGGTATCAACCCTTCGCTATTAAGCTTTCATAGGGAACTGTTACGCCACTTTAGCATGCGGCGCGGGTGACGCGCGAGCAATAATGGAAGGCGGCTCAAATGGACAGGGATATATTTTACAATTCCATCAGGTCTCAAGAGAAAATGAAGATCCAATGATATTGCTTCTTCGATAACTGTATTCCAATTACGTCTCTCTCTCTCTCTCTCTCTCTCTCTCTCTCTCTCTCTCTCTCTCTCTCTCTCTCTCTCTCTCTCTCTCTCTCTCTCTCTCTCTCTCTCTCTCTACTTTTTGTGTCCTGAAAAGTTCGATTGCAGTCTCTCGTGCGAAAGAGATCGTAAATCGGCGGATTAACGGTAACGTTTGATTTTCGCATTTCCTCTGTATTTCAATCAACGCGACCGCTGTCTCTCGAGCACTCCCATCGTTTATATCGTAATAGCCGAATAAATCCATATCGAATCCAAATATATTAATCAATTATTGTCGGACGTTGTGATTAACTTTGATCTCGAATGCGCGCGGCGGGATCATATCGGAATGAAAATTTCGCAACAGAGAGCGATCGAGATGGAGCGAGAGGAGTGGGGGGGGGGGGGAACTTCTCGCAAGATTCGTCTCCTTCCGCGGAACTCGTAAAAGAGTTTTAAACTCCAGCCGTTAAAGCGAACGAGCGGATTGGTTTTCGCAGTAAAACCCCGAAGTGCTTCGCGATCCGCGTTCTTAGACGCCGAGAGAGGAGCGCTTGAGAGAGAGAGAGAGAGAGAGAGAGAGAGAGAGAGAGAGAGAGAGAGAGAGGAGAGAGAGGGGAGAGTCTCTTTTCTACAGTATTACGACCGCTTATTTTCTTCCGTCAGCGGGAGTTCCTTCGCTCCTTCAGGAAATTTTCTCGTCCCGTTGCATCTCTCCGGCGAAGTACATCGTGAAAGGTTTGTTAACTTCGCGAAAAGTGTACCGCATTGGAGCGTTTCCGGAGAACACGATTTGCCCTGAGAGAGTGTGGACAGGGTAGTTTGCTTGTCGAATCAAGAAAACGTTGTGAGAAATATCGGAAAGACGAAAGATCTTTGAGCGTTCAAACAAAGTTGGAAGGCAGGCGGTACTTTCAACAATCTCATCTCTCTCGATCGGCATTAATTGGTATTAGAGGAGCAAAGATATTACCGTGGCGCTTCTTCGTGTTTCTCGTTCGCTGCTCGACCGGAAAGTAGGTAAATATCACGGCGGGAGGCATTAATAGGTGCAACCTACTGATTCAGCACGTAACCGTGGACCACTCGGAAAGTCAACCTCGGAGAGGAGACCCGCGCTCGCGCCCGTTATAACAATAATGCGCGTAACGCCATTATTGCGCGCGCTTATAATTCGATTACAGCCGGACGTAACCGATAATTTAGTCCCTATAATGGGACGCAGCACGATTTCCATCGGCGCGGCATGCCGATGGGGCTCGCCTAAATGCTTTTCGCGTGTACCTATGCAAATACGCGCGGCCACACCGCGCCGCGTATATTTGCACCCCGGCACCCCGTTCGCGTCTTCCCCGTGCACCACAAGGCGGCCATCAGGACAAAACAATACGAAAGAAACGACGCGAGTGGCGCGTGCACCTTGATAAAAAGCGTATGAAATATGTACGCATGCGCGCGCGCGCGAGAGAGAGAGAGAGAGAGAGAGAGAGAGAGAGAGAGAGAACGCGCGTCTGGCTGCTGACGTCCGGCGAGTCGTATCGTCCGCTTGCGAAATCGTGTAAAATCGAAACGGTCGCATACCGAATATACCCCACGAGATACAAAAAACGAGATGTGAAATCGATTCCGCGTTTCCGCGTCGCGTATTCGACAGACGTGACATTTTTTGCATTATTTTGGAAAAAAGTGTCTGTTTTGAGGGAATCGTATGGCCCCCATTGATTTTTTACGTATTTGATTTGCTCTTCCAATCATGCTTTATGAGTTAAATATACATATAGGTGTTTTTCGATTTTTACGAAGTAAACCTCTCTCTATCTTTCTCTGTGATTGAAAATAAAGTTTCGTTTGAACTGATTCTATGGTTATTATTTACGATTTGAAAACGCGCAGAAGAGTAAATTTGTATTCTTTTATCGGACACGCAACCGTGTTTGCAGTTTTGCGGAAAAGTTCAACATCGATAGTTCATCGTATACGTAACCGTAGGTTTGTTTTCTCTGGAATATCGCACGTCCGTTGTTTTATCTCATATTACCATTTATTTTATCTTTATCGGTTTACATCGTATACATCGGCGGAACATTATGAAAAATTATTGGTGTATTCATTCTTTCGGTAACATCGCAAATTAAGATTTATAACTGGTTGCAATTTTTGGCAGAATAATATATCTTTTGCTTTCCTGCAAAAACGTGTTTGTTCCGGCGCGAGTAGCTGTCGTATCGATATTTAACTTCAATGCGGGACATATGGATAACATTGACAATTAAACAAAAAGATAATAAATAATAACCATATCCTTTATCAGAAAGTTTTCAGCTAAAATATATTTGTCGAAAGTCACTTTCGTTTCCGGTAGCGCATTTATTATTCATTTTCGTTTTTAACATCCGCGACAAACTTTTTAATAAAATACCGAAATAAATATACGTTTATAAAAATCAAGTCGGCGTCGATTGATTGAATAAATATCACTGACGTTTTACGCAACGGAATAATTGTGAACCATCGGCGATTATTCCAAACTTTTTATCGTTTTACACGCTTCTCTCTCTCTCTCTCTCTCTCTCTCTCTCTCTCTCTCTCTCTCTCCGATCGATGCATCGGTCACAATTAGCGCGACGAGTGGCATCGCGGATCACGCGGTAATATCGAATGGGATAAATCAGCCGGGATTGTGGGACATGGGAACGAACGGCGGCGCGCAATCCTGGCGGCGACCCTGTTAATTATTGTGCCCAATTAGCCGCGGTTTCGGACACTCGCTCCCACGTGTCCGTCAGAAGCGTGGAACGAGAACAAGCGCGGTCGGTTCTCCGCGGCCGCGCTTTCCCAAAAACGAGTTTCCGGTCACGTGGTCCGGTAGGCACGAAGTGCACCAAGGTGCACGGAGCTGGACGCGCGTTGCCACCGTAAATGCACCTCGTATGCGGTGCAGCGTTGCGTCTGCATCAGCCCGTGGAACACGACAGCCCGCGGCGACGTATAATCGATAGCTCGGCCGTCGATGATTTCGATTACGGGCTTGGCTAATGACTTTCAGGCTTGAACGAATTAACTGCGCGGACCGACACGGGCATGTCGCGTCGCGTCTGTTCCGAACACTCGCGCGATCCGATATTGCGAACACGCGAAACAAACCTCTACCCCCGCCCTCCCCCCCCTCTCTCTCTCTCTCTCTCTCTCTTTCTCTCTCTCTACCTGTCAGACGCGAGTCAAAAATTATCGTCGACATGCCGTAACACTTCCGAGCCTGGGATGCGCATACGTTACGTCGCGAACAATTTTCATTCGCGAAAATAAGGATGAAGAGTCAACGTCATACATTTAATATTTTATAATATTATTATGATATATAATAGTAACTTTTTAAGATATATAATAGTAATTAATATTTTTATATTTAATTTAAATAATCAACGATGATATACCATACCTCTTTTTTGAAACGTCACCGACAAGAAATTTATGTGATTACTCATTAAATTGTTTGTTTACATTTTATTAAAGAAATAAGTAATTCTTTAGAAATGTATACACAAGGTGATTTTATTGATAGAAATAAAATTATATTGCTAATTAATATCTCGCGATGAAATACTTGTGTGATTTATTTCTGTAGAAAGCCTGTAAACAGGATATTGAATATTGTGCAACTAATCTTTTTATTGCAGACGTCAATAAGACTTTTAGCACATTTCGCTATCGCGATGGAGCTCGGCCAATGGAAAGTGCAGTTCCTATTGACCTATGACATGCATCCCTAATGAAGCCTTTTCACCGTCGAATAGAATTAGCATTGACAGAATGTCGATGGAAAATGTGCAAATACCTGATTTAGAAAGTTAAATCGTCGAAGATCATGGTAAAACTAATATATCGGAGATTCACTTAAGACGCAATAATTTAAATTAATTTTCTTTGCTATCCGTTAATTCATATGGTGACATTTAAATTTTCACATCTTGCGGAAATATTTAATTGTTTATCTATTTCCGCGTATTCTTTAGGGAGCAGTTTAATAGCATAAATCATAAGACAATGATGTATGGGAAAAACATTTTGGAACTTTCAAACTCTTCAGATTTTAGGAATCTTTCTGCAATCCGTTTCACGACTCTCACGTATCGCGCGCTATGCGATTTACGAGATGTCCTTTCTATGCAAAATGTTACATTGAAATTTCCTCCTGTGCTCGCTGCTCGTTACTTTGATTCGATCGAACCGACTGATTTTTTTCCCCTCCCCCCCCCCCTCGATATCGATTGAGCAGCGCGAAATAATACGCGAGCGCGGAGCATCTGATAGGAAATCGAACGATCTCCGAAATTGAATCAAACCAAAGCGGAAATTGCGTAATCGCGCGAGTTCTCCCTGTGGGAAGAGAAAAAGGGAAAGAGAGAGAGAGAGAGAGAGAGCCTATCGGGACATTTCTGCGGGCGCGCACATACCGGGTGCCAACGAAAAGCATACCATCGGGAGTTCTCCGCGCCCCTTGCTCATCATCCGCTCCTCCCTCCCTCTCCTTCTCCCTCTCCCTTCGTCGACCGCCACCGACCGGCTATCCGTCCGGATGAAACCCGGAGTCGGGGTTTCGGGGTTTGCATTCGGAGCATGTCCGCTGACCGAACGCGTCTCGCATTCTATCCGAAATAACGCACTCTCGGCCGAAGCGTTGTTCCGGAACGACTCCTGCTGTCCGCGCGGATGCGTGCTTTGACCGCACGCCCGCCCGCGCGCGCGCGCGCACACATGTGCGATTATTACTTTTCCGCTGGCCGAGTTTCCAGTCTATCTCGCGAGTCTCTCGCAGTTTCCAGGCGGAAGGATTGCGCTGCTACGTGCAAGCGTTTATCCAAGTCGGACAGCCTGAAGGAGTCACTTCCCTTTATATTGTATATTATCATGTGATGAAGACTTACGTTGCCGCAAGTTTCGATTATTTATCCTTAACTAATCTAATTTAAAATTGTAATTTTAAAATTAATGTTAAAATTACAAAATTAATAGTAAAATTTAGGCGTTGATATGCAATTTTCGTGACGGCATCTCTGTCACTAGTCGAAAATTAAAAATAGACAGTAGTACAATCTACAACAGTCCGAATTAGTTCGCCAACACTTAAATTCTATTCTGGTTTTCTTCGGAGTTTTCTAAACAACTCTGGGTTTTACTGTTGTGGATCGTCATAAAGTGAGGGTCAAACGATCCTCCGAAGTGGCTTTCTGCCGGTGTGGGTGCCTAATTTATCCGCGGAGGGATCTTAATCCCTCGCTCGAGGCATTCTTCCGGAACAACGGCGGTTGGTTGGTTGATGTAGGTACTTGCCCCAGTCACTAAATTAAGAGATTTCCCAGCTAAAGTGCTATCGTTGGATACTTGATCCAAGCTTCGCAAGTTTCCTATCTTAATCGCTTGACTGAAAGAACTATACAAGGATCGTCGTTAGTTATTCGACGTTACTTACAGTTTAACAGCTAATCTCCTCTCGCGTGCTCTTCTTTTTATTTACTGGCGCGTTTGCCAAGGCATTATTCAACTTTACGCGTGTACAAATAGTCCGAGTAACGGCGCTACCAATTTCGCAAACGCGCGCTAACGTAGGACAGATGTGTCATCTATCAAAATAACTTTCCGTCCCGATGTTTAATGCGGGACAAGTGCGTCGGCGCGTTGTCCCGCGTAAAATTGACAAACGTTACGATTCCGCGCTTTTGTAAAACTGCCAAGCGCCACTCCCGGGCGATCAAGATACACCGTCGGCAATCTCCTACGCGGTTTTATTGCATGACGTATGATTTACAGACGTAACACGCCTCTCTCGGAACAACCGGCTATTATGCAGCGGGTCGATCCGATCTCCGCGCTCTGGAGACTATACGATAATCTTCGAAATCCGGCTGACGCGGCGCACCGCCGCGCCCCCGCCGCGTTTCCACGCTCGTCCGGAATTCCACGGCGGAATTTTTCACGAGACTCATAGACAAGAGAGAGAGAGAGAGAGAGAGAGAGAGAGAGAGAGAGAGAGAGAGAGAGAGCGTCGGCTCGCCAGTTAATAGCCCCGGTATATGCAACATTGGAAGCGGCTTAACCCTTGAGGACCCTCGACTTGGCGCGATCGACCGTCGACTCGATACGCGTGTATGTCACATCGTCGGCGCACGCACGCGTACACACGCGTATATATATACGGGGGGAGGGAGGGGGGGCAGAGGGGACGAGTCCCCTCTGACGGTGCTACTCGTACATATCTCTGGAAAGCCGCTGGAATTCGTATGCCAGACGGCCGACGTGTTATTATATCTCGGTGCCGCCGGAAAATTCGAACTTCGGCCTCTTGGCGCCGCGCCAGAACGACGACCCTGGGACCCGCGGTTACGTTACGCCATTATGCAATCGCGTGAGAAGTCTCTCCGATACGATACATATTCTTCGCCGTTTCACTCCCTTCAAACCCTTTTGTCCCCCTTTTGTTTCTCCGCGGGGCGCCCGCACTTCCCTCCGCACGACGGCGACGCCGGCATTTCTTCCTCCCGCTGCGTTGTTCTCAGACACTTGGCACGGTATTCCTCGGAACTAAGTTATCGTCCTATTGTAAAACTTCTTAGCCTAGATGGAAATATAGATAAAAACACGACACTTTCTCCCCTACGTCAACTGCTTCGATGAAGTTGTCCTCATCCTCGCGTAATTTTGTACTTGTCTCGTTAGGCGCCATTTACAGATACATAAAAGTACATATTGACGTTTATTATTGATGATGAGAACTTTTATAATAATTTAAAATATTTTAAACAGCGAGTAAAGTGTAATGAAGATAAGTACCAAACTTGGTCCTATAATATTTGTTAAATTAAAATGTTTGTAGCTACGTCATATAATAATAATAATAATAATAATACGTCATATTATAATACATTCGAAATTAAAGGGGATTAAAATATAATAAAGTAATATTATTTTATAACATTTGTCAAATACATATCCGCTCTAAATATAATCTCACCGTGATTCGAGAATTAGGAAATATCCGCTTTTACGCGCGGATTAAAAAAGTAACATTATGCTACTGTACTTACCAAACCGCAATTCTCCCGTCGTGTTTTAATTTTCCCGCTACACCCCGTAAAAACCGGGGAAACGCCTCGTAAGTTTCGTCCCAGGACACGCTAACTTCCCGATATGAATTTTTTAGGACGCTCGCTAATTGACGTCTCGGGAGTCACCGTCGTTTGTTCACCCTTCTTTTTCCGCAACAACGGGTCGCGTCGACGTCGACAAAACGTCGCGTCGTCCGTTAATTCCCCACGGGTCTCGAGGAAGCCGATCTACTACAACCGAGACTTCCTCGCTCGTCGTAATCTCGCGCGCGAGGGAAAAAGGAGGAGTATCGAAATTCTCGCTGTCCCGAAAATTAATTACGGAATGTCGGCTCGCCGTCGAGGCAGGGGGAAGGAGGGGGAAGAAATGGTTGGGTGGTTATTTCCCAGGTAATTCGTCACGCGGCCGTTTAACGAGAGGTTTGGGGGAGGAGGGGGGGGGCGCGGCTTGGTCGACGCGAGTTGGGCTACTCCAGTCGCCAACTCCGTCGACGTCATTCGCCAGCAATTTCAGCAACACTCGAGACACATTGTGGGCCCTCTCGCGCCCGCTGCGCGCGATGTTTCGACGAGACGCCATATAAGTGGAGGTGCCTCGAGTGGCAACCACGAGGCTCTCCATCGTTCAGTCGATTTGTACTCGCGTCCATTTTCTCCCTCTCGCTTCGCCGCCTCGCTTTCCACGCTCTGATTGGCCTTCGCTCGTTACGTCTAAATATAAGAGAATTTTGCTCGTTCGATTTGTATCCGATTTGTTCTCGCGTGGAGGCGAGAAAGACGACGAAACGACGACGAGAACGAAGAGTTCTCAGAGAAACAGCTAGAGTGGGATAAGACATCGTGGATGAAAAGTATCTTAATAAGCGCCGCTTGGAGACAGAGTGCCTGCAGTAAACTTGCCATTTTTAAAAGTAATCTTATATCCGCTAATCTATATAGAGTGGCTTATTTAAAGCGTGGTGATCTTTCTTTCGAATATATAAGAAGGGATTATAATTTCATTTTTCTATCATAAATTTAAGTACATATAGATATTATAAAAAAAGAAATGACGATGCTAATTATTTGTGAGAAATGGAAAGTAATTTTGCAAAACACAAAAACACATGCGCGATCAATTAAGAAAATTAATTTCCGATACCTCTCCGAGGATGATTCTACGAGTAAACAAATAAATTATTTCTCATTGAGAAATTTCCTCTCTGCCAAGACAATTCGAAATGGCGCGCGGTTCGGCTCTCCGCTTTGATTATGTCACCCGTCACCCGTAAAAAGGTCTTCCCGCAGAGCGGGCGGAGTCCGTTCTTTTCGGGATTCAGGCGGAAATAAAAATGTCTGTTTCACCGCCGACGGCCGATCTGTCCCGGTCCGAGTATTGTGTCGCGAAACACAACGTTTCGTACTGGGCGGTCTTAATATACGCGTGCACGTGTTCCACGGAAACGACACGCAGGGACAGTCGGGATATATTTAAACGCACTACGGGAGCTGATTCACCGCGGAGTTTCATTAGCGTTACACGCGAGTACCGTCTCACTCCGTGCGAATCGGGAGCCGCGTATGCCTTTCGGAAAATGCACGGTGCGTAATGGAGATTCTTAATTCGATCAATTTAAATTTTATTTAACGCGACGGCAATAATTAGATCTGTTATAATTGAATCAAACTTTTAACATCCGATGAAGAATTGCGTAACATGATACTTTAGACTCGAATCGTATTTATGTAAAAGAATTTTGGAAATAATAATAATAATAATAATTATTATTATTATTATTATTATTATTATTATTTAGGATTTACTTTATTTTTTTATTTTTTTTTTAAAGAGGTTTACACCGATTCATGCATTATTTCACCCAAGAGTTAAACCGGACGAACTGTGTCTATTGAAGCTAAGGAGAGACTAAACATCGACGGCAGCCGAAATTATCCGACATTTGCGTATCTCCATCTACGACGATTGACTAACAATGCGGCCCGGGCTGACGGGCGGAAAAGCACGGCCCATCGCCACCTTTATTGTCCGGTTATCTTCCGCGGTTGTAACGCGGGCCTTGTTGCGGGCTTACAAGCGAAAGCAAATATCACACTGTTCTCCTTGTAAATTAGGGCACAAATGCATGTGTGCGTGTGTGTGTGTGTGTGTATGTGGAACTATCGTTTGTTTTCGCTGCGCTTGCACGGAACGCGCGCGCCATTCCGCATGTAACGTTTGAGGCGCATTCCTTCGGGCGGCGCAACAGCCCGCGTTGCGTCTCGTTGCCTGGCTAGAGGCAAACGACTACTTTGTTACCCGCTCTCGGTCTTGGCGCGAAAGAGGAAAAAAGGAAAAAATAGGACAGGTCGATTAAATCTTGACTGTAAAGAACGTTGCGCCATACGCGGTTCTGGTGCAATTCGCCAGTTTCGAAGAGTCACTCTCGATTTCTTTAGAAAGGTTCTAAAGGAAACGTTAATTTGCTACGAGTTTAATCTGATTTAAATGTATTTATTTCATAATCCATAATTTAGTTTCTAGATTAATAAGCACAATTCTCACATTTGGCAGTATTATTATTATTATTATTATTATTATTATTATTATTATTATTATTACGAAGGATAAAATTCCATTTAACGTGCAATAATTTTTGCACTTATTATTGTGCAATTATTATCTCTCGCATCGGGTTTCCTCTGAAATTAATTAAGATACTTTGCTCGTCGAGAATATCTTACAAATGCATGATGATATTTAAACGTTGAATACTAAACGTTGAATTTATTTGAGATTTATCATATTATAAAATCCGATAATTATTGATAAGTACGATTTTCATCGTCGCGATGTTAATTACAAAGTATAAAATTTCATAATTCAACACGCAACGTTATTACGTTTTCCTTTTCTTTCTAATAAAACTAATTGAAATGCACGTGCATATTAATTACTCGGACATTATTTAGCGATTCGCGTGTCGTCACATCTCTTTCTCCGGTCTATTTCCGGAACGTGCCATTTTTTCGCCCGTAATTTATGTACCGTCATGATGATTACTCTCTGGCCCATAAAATTCTAATCGCAATTATGCACGCCATTTTTCCGGCGTGTACGCGAATAGTCACATTTGCACTCGCTGCATGCCGGATTTATGCTAGGCTATGCATTTCCGAATCCGCCGCGTGCGCGATACATCAGTTTTATTGCGTGCTTGATTAAATCGGTTTACGTATGGACGCTGTGCTTAGCGACGATCCACGATCGAGCGATATTTCGAAACGGCAGTCATTCCGCCGGTCGCATTTTATACACATTGTATCGCGCGTTAGGCGGGGTGGCGGAGGGAGTGGCGGGATGAGGGTTGAGGATTGAGGGGCGGGGGGGGGGGGGAAGAGGGGGGTTCGGTCGCGGTTGCATGCGGCCGAATCGACGATAATTATTAATGTTGTAACGAATCACCCGCGCCGATATCGCGTGTCATAGATCATATGCATTGTATGTATTCTAAATTTTCCCCCTTTTCGCTCGTCGCTCGTCGCGCCCGCCGTCTCGTTTTCCGACCCTCCCCCGCCGATTTTCGATCGCGACTATTTATCAGCCTCTCGCCTGTCGTCGCCGCATTTCTGATCCGACACGGAATTACAGATTACCCCTAATTGGATGTCGTAAATTAAAAGAAATTTCCATGCGCCAGAATCTAAAAAAAATTGCGCGATTTTTTTGATTTTTTTTTTTTTTTTTTTAATTTTCGAACGAAAAAACTCATTTCGTTTATAGACGGTGCATTCCATCAGGCAATACGGCGGACTTTTATGTGAAATTAAATATTTTCGAACGCTGTTTTTTTTTTCTCTCTCTCTTTTTTGCAAGCTCCAATGAGCAGGTCCTATTTAATTTGCAGTATTTAATAATCAACATATCGCAACATATTGCGAGATGAAATATCGCGAATCGTAAAACTTGGCGTGTTTTACATTCATTCTCCCTTTTTCCCCGTTTAATTTGTCCTCGCGCTTCCCATCCTCGTTCTTCATAACTATTTATCAGCCTCTCATCTGTCGTCGCCGCTGCTTTCTCGACAGTCCGACGTACAATTCCTCTTCGTTCTGAAATGGTTTTTGGCGCGTACGGCGCTGCCATTCGTTCCTACTCGCATTACTCCCGCAGAATTATCAGCGTTACATTGCGTCCCGACAAAACCTCTCCGGCGCCACGTAAATCACGAAACGCGCTCTTTTTCTCTCTCTCTCTCTCTCTCCCCCCCCCCTCTCTCTCTCTCTCTCTCTCTCTCTCACTATCCCTTTTTTAAAAAGGGTAAGAGATATCCGTCTCGCAGGTAGCGATCGTAATCAACATACGATACCATCTCGGCAGAAATAACGTTACAAACATTTACACACGGTTTTGTAAATACGATGCGGCTTTCTTTCGAGCTGAAAGATACTTCGACGCGACATTATTTCTTTGATGATAATATATATATATATATATATATATTATTCACGGATAGATTTATCCGCTTCCCGTGGCCCGTGTTTTGCACCTGCGAGCAAACCGAGGCACGTGAGCTTCCCGCCCGCATTCAATTTCCTCGGTGACCGATCGCCTGCCCCGCGGGACTGTCGCCAACTTTCGTAATTCATTAAGCGCGTAATGTCGCACTAGCGGGGAGGGTCCGCGTCGTCGAGTCCGATTCTAGTTAAATCAGGGCGATGTAATAAAGCCACGCTGCGATCCAATTACTCCGAGCGACGACGCCGTTTCGTTGTGTTTAACTTAAATGGACGACGCGAAGGCCGCGCGGTAGCGAGTTACTTTCTTCCTTTACCCCACGGTCGCGTTTAAAGGAGAGAGAAAGAGAGAGCGGGAGGGGTGGCAGGCCTCTTCGTGCAGGTTTTTTTTATTGAGGATCTCTCGAGTCATCCGTTTGCACGACGGCCTTGAACGTCGAGTTTTCATTTGTTATATTTGAATTTATTCATGAAAACGCCCGCCGTAATACGGGATAAAAATTTAAAGAAATACGTATATTGTGAGATATTAATTTTTTCTAATCGAAACAAAAAAAATCATATTTTTAATTATGTCACTTTGTAATATTAATTGCAACTATCGTTAATAGTGTATGATTTTTTTTTACATAAATTTTTTTTTACATAAATTTAATTATTTTTAAAATTTACATTACGTTGAAGGATTTAAACAGACTTTCAGTTATTTATCTCAAAGTTAATGAACCAATGTTTGGAATTAATATTATACTGACATCTAATTATAAAACAGTCTCTCAAATTGAAATAAATATATGTTTACTCTTTCATATCGCGTTACGCTGTAACAAAACGCGTTGCAGCAATAACGTTAGCACGCACGTGCTCAACAAGGGGATGCCATCCCTCAGGGCAATTAGATGTACTCTTTGAGAAAGAAAAAGATAAACGATGGGTCAACCCGCGCAATCTAATTCCAAGACCCTACCCCCATGCAAATCGAGGCGCCCTTAACTGGCTGACGTTTCAACCCTTGACACTCACCCCTGGTGGCGCCATAGGGTCGTACACGTAAACACCACAGTACTACTTCCTTCGACTCTGTACAACGTGACTTAAATTAACCCCAGCTGCTTCGCGCGCCCTTTCCTCCCCCCTTTCCTCCCCGACAGCTCTCTGTCTCACTGCGTTCCGCATCTAAAAGCTAATCTTAACGAAAGGTCCTTCGTCGTAAAACTTGTGAATTGGAAATATAAGCTCGGTCTATAGGGAGCATTTAATCGTAAGGATAAATATTTGTTTTACTACTTAGAATATTTTTAGAAAAATATTGGAAGCAGGATATATACAATTAGAAGGGAAATTTTTAAAAGATTTTGATGGTGTTTATCCAAAAGTAATAATTGATTTTATATTTTACATAATTTTTCTTGCAAATTGTCACAATTTTTTAAAAAATATTAGAAAGATTTAATTTAATATTTCTTATTTTGGACAAAATTATATTATTATTTATTTATATAAGATGAAATTTATATTTATATTTATCCGTTTAAATTAAATATATTGATAATTTAATTAATAATTATTTTTAATATAATTAATTATTCTATTATTATATTATTGATTATTTAATTATTGTACATTATTATTGGTTTTCTTATATCTACTGGTGCGATGCATTTCTTTCTATCTAGGAGGTAAGAGGATATTTCGGTTAGACATAATTTTTCTCGATTTTTGGAACATGTTATATTTCTCCCCGAAAATAATACTCTCTTGACACGCGACATAAAGAATTCTCTTCGGAAGCGAATATCTTTCTATCCTGTCCCTCGACGTTGCTCGGCGTACAACTGCTGGCACAAGATCGTGTTTTTATCTAGCTATCTTCTCCTCGTACCTCTGCATCGTTGTTCACGACTCGTATAAATCATGATGAATGAGAAAACAAGCAGCGCGCGTCGTACTTGAAAACATCCCCCGCGCGATATTTCTATCTTTCCCTCTTTACCCCTTTTTCTCTCTCTTTCTCTCGACTCTCTCTCGGTACTAATTCCAACAAAAGGACCACCGCTGCACATGGTGGCTTCTACCGGGCGTGGAAAATGGAAAACACACCGCGCAAACACGATCCGCCCTTGCCGTCCGAAACACGTTGCCGGGTGGATTTTGCCGATGAAGGGTGGCAGTCGTTGTGGGGTGAGACACGAGAAACCCGTTCGTCCCCATTTCGCCTACGAGTTTACCCGACTTCCCCGGCCTAACCGGGGTCGACGAGGGTGGATGATAGTGTGGCGATTCACGGATGAATGTCGCCCGAGTTATAATTGCAACGAGCCGTAATTAGTTTTGAAAATTTAATTATTTCCGAGCCGCGCGATAAATGCCGGCGGCTACCGTCCCGTACCGTAAAGGCCTCCCGACGAAGAATTATTTGACGATTTCGCCGCCGTGTAATGTACGCGTTAATCTCACTTCGCCCGTGACTTCGGGCATCGGGATGGGATGGGCCTGTAGCTACGAATCGTTAGCCCATGTTTCGCCGAGTGGACGTTACATTTTACTTACGCGGGCCAACTGCCGGCGAAAGTAATTTCCCTGGAATTTAGCCAAATACAAGTTTATCGTCTCTTGCACGCGTACGAGGACACGTGCCTTGTTAAATGACTTCTCTCGTATATATTCCGTGTATATATGTGTACGTGTGTGTGTGTGTGTGTGTGTGTGTGTGTGTGTGTGTGTGTGTTTGCATGTACGAATATAAAATTATATTTTTTAACATTTAAAAAATATCAAAAATATCATATAAATTTATTAAATTATTCTTTTATTAGCATATCTATATTCCACAAATTAATTAAAGGCACACGGTTATGATTATCAGCAGATTAATTCTCGTAAAGTTCGTATTTCTTATTTTCTTTCTGTCTAACGGTAAATGCACGACTTGTTTGTTCGTCTAAATGATTAAGCGGTGAATCTAGCTGTCCCGACGTCGTAAATCGCCAGGACGTATTCATCGATCGATCTTTAAAATCGCGATTCCGCAACATCGCCCGAAAGCTGCTCTCTCTCTCTCTCTCTCTCTCCCCCCCCTCTCTCTCTCCATTAGCGATATGAATTTTCGCGTTATACACATGGCGCCCGCGTCGATGTGTGTACAAAGTAAAAGTTAATTGAACCCGCGGCACGCAGTCAGACATGTTTACACAGCGATTTATCTCCCCGTCCGCAGAATTTTTACCATACCCGTTAGGATAATTGCCGGTGAATAGAGACTCGATTAAACGATAGTCACGCGATGAGTCACTCGTTGCCGTTATTCATATTTTTTTGCGCGAGGACTTTTAACCTGCACGCTTGTCCCGAGGTGTGAACGCGGCTTATAACTCACGGCGCATGCAACGGAGGTGAATGCAAGGAACTTAGGTGTATTAGATCTCGCGTGTATTTGTTTCGCATTATGCTTTCGTATGAGCCTCGAGTACGCACCATCGCGCCGCCGATATATTGCGCGTTGCGAAATGGAGAGCGTCAATAAATCTCGCTAGTTAGTTGATATTTTACCGCAAGGAGTTACAATATATCTCGCCTTATCTCTCCTTATCGATCGCCTCCCCCCCCCCCCGTCCGTGCGTTTTCATAGCTAAACGGCCGAACGAATTACATAAATCCTGAAATTAAATTCGTGAAAAAACACGGTTACGCGCACAATTAACGATAGGTGCTTATGCTTGCAGGCGGTTTCGGGAAATTTTATCGCGCGCAGACCCGGCGGAATAAAAATGTTTCGCACATGTACGCGTCGTTTTACATAGAGTATTTTATTATATAGCCGATTTTATCGCGAAATGTTTTACATTTCGCGAGATGCGCTCTGCTTGTGTAATTAAACTTTGAAAGATTAAACGGTAACGGTTTTGATCGCTAATGAACGACAAAACGTGAACGATCAACGACCGACGTCGCCTTTGTTTTAATTACAACGTACATTTCCCCCTCCCCTTCCCCCCCTCCCTCGCCTCCCAGTTCCCGCCGCACTGTGCGAATGGCATACATTTGGTGGTGCATTCATCCGCGCTTATTAAAAATAAAGTGCCTATTTGGAAAGGAATGTTTGACAAGGTGTGAGCGCGAGCCAGCAGCGCTGGCGCATTTATTATTGCCGCTATTATGCAAGGCTGTCAATTGCGTTTTTAGAAATTAATGCCCGTGTCGTTCCCTCGCAGCACGCGCTCTACGCACATCGTCTGCATTCATCGTTCTGTATTCTAAGGGCCAGGCGCACGCGACGTCGTTAAAAATTTATCAAAACGCGTAAATATCGAAACGATATTTCATTTCTCTCGCCGCTTGGATCTTTCTACCTCTCCTCCCCCCTCCCCCCGCCCCTCCTTCCCATCATCATGTTTTCGTAATTTATCGCACTTCCGAATTTTTACGCGACATAACGTACAACGTACGGCATAATTTATGCGATTGCGAAAACAATTAAAAGATTAATTAAAAATTAAGGAACGATTTAACTAAAAAGAAGATTATTAAGAAAAAATAATTTTATTAGTTTTTACTTTATAATTATGAAGAAATAACAGATTGACGACTCTTTATCATAGATAATAATTTTCATTTATTGTGCTTTACAATTTTTATCTGATATTAAATTTATTACAGTTTGAAGTTTGCACTTGTATTTTGTGAGCGTCTGCTGCAATATCGTAACTGTTTTACTTTTTTTTATTTTCGTAAAAAGTTTTGGGTGTTACCGCCGCGCCGAAATAAAATGTTAAATATGCACGACGAAGATTATCACTCCGCGTAATTTTCATCTTCATTAGAAGCAGACGCAACGGATTCTAAGGACGAATGCGGGAGGGGACATTCTCAAAAATTTATAAGACATCACCCTCTCCACGACTTTTCAAGCAGATCCTCACAAAAGCTGTCTCGCCCTGAAGTTCTGTCCGGCCCTTCCCTGCGTGTCGCACCCTCGAAATTCACCCTTCCTCGTATCCACGGTTTATGAATCTTTTAAGGAAGCATCGAGGTACTGAAAACCGACGGCGTCTTTGTTCGACGAGATCGTTCATCCGTTACAAAGCGAGATGCGTTGGGAGTTGTGATAAATCATTAAAGAAAAATCAAACACACACACACACACACAAACGCGCGCGCGCATATAAAATAATTTACCCTCTAATTTGCGCGTGTAAAGTTTCGCAGACATTGACGTGAATGAAATCTGACTGCTGGGAAGTTCTGAAAAAACGATCAATATTACTAACTTTGACTTTTAAATTAATACTTGTCTATTTAATAATCAAGATTTGTTAAATCGTAAAATGTTGTTACGTAAAAGAAAAGTAAAGTTTTCTGAATTTCTTTAGATATTCGTAACGAGGCTGTTTCGATTATGGTTTCAGCGATCATGGCGCACTTCTTCTTCCTGGCCGCTTTCTTCTGGCTGAACACGATGTGCTTCAACATCTGGTGGACGTTCAGGTGAGTCGCGATTCACTTAGCTGCCATCGCTCTGTTTTCACGAGATAAATGTACTTTCAAGCGTGAATTGAATTGCCGTACTCACGATACATTTACGTGCGATCCGTTATTCGGTGATGTCTGTTACAAAGCGTAGTTGTGAAAGGCTGTCAGGCAGGCGGCCAGAAAGATCTCTAACTTTGTATCACGAGTATCTGAAACTTTGAAAACTGAGCGATGCCTGATATTTTGGAGGGTCATAAAATTGCGCTACTGCCTTCAGAGAATAACCGGAATTTGCGGAATGCCATTATATCTCGCCACGTTATTGATAAAAATATTAAAGGAGAGAGAGAGAGAGAGAGAGAGAGAGAGAGAGAGAGAGAGAGAGAGAAAGAAGCTATTTTGGAACAGATACTATGGACATTCCAATCGCTGATCCTGTTGCAAAATAAAATGTCATACATCTCACCGATGTACAAGTTAAATAAAGCAAAGCAGTTGAACATTGCATAAACAATATTCTATTCTACGAGTTCGCAAGAATTTCGAATTATCGAGAGATCGGAATGAACTCAGAATGAAGTCAAGAGCGAGAAATAATTTATTTCGCGCAGCAAATAGAATGCGGATTTGTCGATTGTAGAATTGCTCTGACTAGTGTCGAATTTATTCCTAGAATAACAAAATAGCTAATTATACGACGAATATCGATGCGCGTGAGATAATGGCGGAATAAAGCCTAATTAACGTGTCGCCTCATTACGGCCCGAAATAATTATACAATATGGATAAATCGTCCGTACGCAAGCAAACGATTATAATAATTGAACTAAATTTCAGGGAAATTCTATATGTTTCTTGCCTACGGCTCATTGTAGCTAATTAAAGTCCATTCATCCATATGTAATTATAAAAAGTGGATCGCTCCAGAGAGAGAGAGAGAGAGAGAGAGAGCACACAAATCACAAATACAATTGTATCATCGTTTATGACCATGTTTGCATAATCGCTCGGATTAAAGTGGTACATACATCAAACAAAATTGTTCTCGTGATTTACATAATGAAATTCTTTGATCGGTATTGTGAAACGTTACTAGACAAAAATACATCAAGTTTAACAGTCGATTAATCTAATAATCCGCTGGTACCTATTTTTTACGTTTAATTAACGAGATTAAAAAATCAGAGAAACCCACAACATTACACACATCTCGTGGAGATTTGGTGCACTTGGAAATTTCTATATTAAAAAAAATATTAAATCTCTAAGTGAGCTACAAATGAACTCTAAATAATATCGATGTATTTATACATTATGATCGATCGATGACTGAGAGACATATAAAAACTCGGAAAAATTAAAAAAAAATCGGAGAAATCCACAACACACATCTCGTAGAGATTTTGTGCACTTAGAAACTTTTACATCAAAAGAAAAATATTAAATCTCTAATGCTCAATTCCATCAACGTAGATTAACTTTAATCTCGGTTCAACTTACTCTTCATCTTTTTCTAGTTCTAAGAATTAAGTGAGTTAAACCGAGATTAAAGTAAATCTATGTTGGTGGAATCGGGCATAAGTGAGCTTCAAATGAATTCTAAATAATATCGATGTACTTATACATCATGATCGATCGATCATGGCTGAAAGACACGTCAAAAAACTCGGAAAAAATAAAAAACCCACGGAGAAACCCACAACACATTACACACATCTCGTAGAGATTTCGTGCACTTGGAAATTTCTAATATTAAAAGAAATATTAAATCTCTACGCGAGCCTCAAATGAGAATTTCTAGATGATATCGATATACTTATACATCACGATCGATGACTGAAAGGCACATAAAAACTGTGATGATTATTAGCAAGCAGATTGCCGTGATCGTGATGAAAAGCTTTACGCGTTGGGGGGAACCGAATGCGCGGTTGGAGAGATTGGATCAGGATCACTCGGTCGACTGGTTAATGCGATGCAACACGGTCACCATAACGGGTCTCCTCCTCGTCTCACTCCTCCGTCGCTCGCGGTTCTGCTCTCCTCTCTCTGTTTTGTTTCTCTTTCGCCCTGTCTCTCCCCCTCCCTCATCCTCGTCACGCCACGTTTCTCGTCGTATTTCTTTGGGCGTTATTTTCATCGGAAACCTCTCCTCGATCGAGAACTTATCCGCCGTCTGCATCTCGCCAACGCGCAATTATCCACGTTTTATTCGCAGCTGGATTCGTCCCGATTTATATGACACTCGACTCGAGGTAAATCGATAACGGACTTGCGGACTACTCGCGGAATTATGAACGGTGCAAAAGCCCGCGAGGATCGCGCGAGATTAATTATTATATTGATTCTTATTGAATATTCGCACTCTGTCGCAATTTATACGATTAAATCGGAGTTAGCAAGCGAAAATCGACATTTTGCAACAATTTCTTAAGTAATATCTCTGAGAAAATGTAATACATCTAAAAAGTTTGATAATACCTTTTATGTATCGAAGGGAGAAGCTATTTTTTTTTTTTTTTTTTTTTTTTTTTTTTTTTTATAATATTGTTTCATCAGAAACATAGAACAGAAAAAGGGAAAATTAGAAATATGTATTCTCATTTTCGTAATTTGGCTATCAATAGTCATCATTCTTTCCTATTTTGCTGTGCGCAGTGATTCAATAATTAAAAATTAAATTCTAACAAATAATGATCTCTTATTATAATTTTTAATTTGTTAATTAAGAATATATGGAAAAAAGTTTTTACTCCGTTAAATAAAAATTTATCATTGTTGATTCTAATGTAAATTTCCCATGTGCATGCTTAAACTGTGTGAATTCGCGGAAACAATAATTTTACCGCTACAGTGCATAACTCACGATTTGCATAAGACGTATTCTCGCATTTAATTATTCACCGAGTTTCCACGCGTAGCGTTACAGCGACTGACGCAGTTCGAAATTTTAATCCCGATTGTGATAAAATACGGAAGCGAGTATGAAGTACGCATTAAATGCGACGCATATTTTCTTTTAAATTGTTTCCATAATATATATTTATAATTGGTGCCGTCTCGCAATATACCTTGCAAATCGCATCCGTAACCGTAACCACGGAGATAACCACGGTATGATACATCGGTAAACACTGACTGGCCGCGCCATAATCAACGATATCTCGGACTTTTCGGCGGTGTGGGTGGCACCTAAAAATATTTAAACGCGCGCAGTAAACCGCACTAAGCATTCCGTATCAACGGCCCTGACTTTTCACGACCAACACAGTTCGATGAACTTGCACTCTTGCGCCATTCGCAGCACTTTTATCCCCGTTTTCGCGTCTCTCTCTCTCTCTCTCTCTCTCTCTCTCTCTCTCTGCGCGCGCGCGCGTGTCCACACACGCACGCACACGCACACATGTCAAAACTGTCGGCGACACGTGCGCGTGTATCCACTTGTTGAAGTGTCAGCGGCACGTTGCGCGTTCACGGTGGCTGCCTCGTGTGCTGCCCCGTGATTTTCGAGCTGGAAAATTATCCTGATGTCATTTGCGACTGCGCGCGCGCCCGTTTCTGCATGGTCGTTTCTGCATTGACCACCGCTGGTCGCGTTGCCGATGATCTCCATTTTTTTCTCTTACGGTCTGTCGACTCGCTACTGTCGGCGATGCTCGCCTATCGCATCGCTCATCATTGGATTAACGCGTCGCGCCATACGCTGATGTTATTGCTCAACAAAGCGAACAACGCCGTTAACCCGAACCCGAGCAAATTTCGGCCGGAAAAGTTCACGTACGTATGGCCGAATCGAGACGGAAACTAACGGATATATTCCCGTTCACGTTAAATCATTTTTTAAATTTCTGATTCTTAAATTCGTTCCTAATTCTGTAGAGGAAAGAAAACGAGCGATTGACAAAGAGTTAATCACGCTGCAAATCAAGTCGAAATTTTTGCAAACATCTTCTTAAAATTATTTTTTGAAGAGAATGTTTTCTCACAACATTTTATTCATACAGCTTTATTTAACAAAAAAAAAAAAAAATGCTTCTTGTTTGATCTGTTGAAATTTTGATCGCAATCAAGCGGAACGGTATTCGCGAACAACGAGCGATATCACGCACCTAAATGATTTATAATTGCATTAAATGGAAACGTTCCATAGAAATCCGTCCCCTAATGAACACGCCCTATTGTTCTGGCGCATACGTTCAACGTTATCCGTCTGTAAGTACATTGTTGTACACAATATCGAGCGTGGTAAATTGAATCGGGCCAACCGATTCCGACTCGTGTGATTTTCTTGCTTCCCGAGATTTCCCGACAGAGGCGAGTGGATGGCATTCGACACCGGCTCCTGTCGCGCCAATTAGCAGAGCCTGCGACATTACACCACCAATGGGAACCCGATGCCATCACCGTTACGTTTAATTGCACGCGAAGGCCACGCCGTGTGTTTTCCCGTGCTTACGTTTTCCGCCTTCTTCCCCCCCCCCCCGTCTTTCCCCCTTTCTCCCTCCTCTCTCTTTTTCTCCGTCTCTCGCTGAGTAATCCAGATACTCCGCGCGTTCTCGCGCCTCTATTTTCTGAGAAATTGTTCAATTATCTGACGTCCCAGGCAGCTTCCCACGGTCACTGCAACCGCCGTTGATGCGCGCGCTTTTACGCCGCTGCGTGACCTCGGCGTGCATTTAGCGTTTCTTCTCTAAACGAATTTGCATTCCGCTCGCTGCCAGCATGTCTGTCCGTGCTGCCGAACCGATGCGGTTCTTTCACGAGGTTAACCCGCGCTTGGGTCGCGGGCTGGCGGGAGGGGGGGCTCGTTTATTCCCCCGGTAAAAATATTTCCACCAGCGCGCTTACGTAACGCGCGAGTAAATGCAACGCACGCGGTAAATTCAATACGCTCTTTATAACGATAGTCAATCGTCGGAACTGAACGCGCATGACTGAAGTAGAGAGAATTCTCGCGGTTCGTTCGAAGAGCGAGCGGAAAGATTTATGAGCGACGAAAAGATTTTATTAGGAGGAATGAAAAATCATTTTTATAGACGATTAATCGAGAATCAATGTACCAGTTATTAAGACTGTCCGCTTGGCGTTTTAGTGATAATTGTTCGGAAGAGGGAGTCCATCTTTGATTCGAGCCGGACAATCAGTCATTGTCAGCAACTAATCCCGGAGGGATTGCTTCCTGCAAAACAATAGTCGAGCCAGTCGGCGAAAAGCAAAACAGAGCCGGCATGTATCGTCCTGCATGAGGCGGCCAAGTGCTTTGCCGAGTGCGTGTATAAAAGGACAGTTAGTTAAGGTCTCTTCTGTTCTCTCGAAGGACTAGTTCATTAACTTCGTTTATCTCCTCCTTGATAATCGACCGCCTCGATTTCTTCGGCCGCGTGCGAGCCAAGCCGAGCGCGTGACACGAATGATTGGGATGACGATGGCGTCTCGACGATGGCATCATCATGGCGAGTATCTCTTGATAAAGATTTTACGCAGATATGAAGATAACACATATAACGCATGTAATTTGCAGTTAAGTGCAAATTGCACCGAGGCAGCTCGATGTGCGTTTAATTTACATATATTTTCTAAGAAAGTATACACCTCCTACCGTAAGTGGCGAAATATGATCCGTTAATATCTCGTTTATCATCTTATCAACTGCGAAACGCTAGAATTAAGGAACTTAAGGACAGGCTGCGATGAGATTAAGTACACCGTAATTAAGCGTACTCCGAACTCATAGCGACTGCGCCATAATGATAGTCGATTAATCTCCCTTCTCTGCTCCTGAGAGCAACTCGTTATCTTCCTTTCCTCGTTCTTCAGAGTCACCAAATTTTTTTTCCTCGGTTCTACTACTAATTTCGCCTCCAAATTCCGCATCGACGAGCCTCGGTGCTCGACAAATTTCCAGTTCGTTGAATATTCTTGGAATCCCTGCGACGCGATTTACTTCCCTTTCGCCGCTCTTTATTTGTCTCAAATCTTTCCGTCATCTCTAAGAGAGAATACGTTCGGGTTTCGCAGTCGGTTAGCTATAAATAGATCGATTCTCGTCCATTAATGCCTTGTTCGAACGTCGAAGTCGTTGCCAAGCGGAACGTGACCCAAATATTCGAAACTGGGCCTCCACGAGTAAACACGTCATATTTCGCAAGGCACAATAGTCTTCTTGTAACTGTACTGTATTCAATTGGTCCATCCCAAGAACAGGTCTCCTCCTCTCGATCGTGTCTGTACGAAGTTATATTTCATATAACTCGATCTTGTCGCGAATTATTCGTCTTCTTATTGGACGAATGATTTCCCTCGGGAGTCATTTACAGAGAAATCATCAGGGAACAGTTCTTAAATAAACATGTTTATAAAAAGTTATTTATATTTTATTTTATAAATTTACAATTTTATTTACGTTTATAAATTTTACTGTTCTATTTATTAATCAATAAATTTTATTATTTTATTAATTTTATTACATATACATGTGTGTGTGTGTGTGTGTGTGTGTGTGTGTGTGTTTAAAATTTTTTGCAATAATTTTTGTTCTAAAATAGTTTTTAAATAGACTCACTTATTACGGGCTTACTACGAAAGAAGTAATTTTAACAAAATTTTATTTCTTCAAATAAAAATGTGTAGAAAAAACCATGAAGTATCAACAGAGAAGAAATCATCTCGGTGCTTTGCAAGCAATATTAGTTTACCCCCTCCCCTCCCTCCCTTTATTGCCAAACGTCCCAAATATCGAGGTATGTACACTGATGCGTATTACCCGAACGATCGCCGTCATCGGCAGGCACCGGCCGAGTGCCGACAAGCTCGATATTTGAGATCCCTCGGGTCAGTGCTCGAATATCAACAAACCTAAGAGCGGACTCGCTCGTCCGGAGCACACCGAATTCGGTCCACCGGGTGTGGCGAGATGCTCGCGCGAGATCCGTAACCGCCGCACTCGCAGGCAAATGCGGGAGACATGGCAAACCGACGGCCACGACCGCAAACGCGATGGTCAGCGAGAGATATCTTGCGACGGCGGCGGCCGCAGTCTCGAGGACCCGAACGAAGAAGTTCCCGTCGGGCAGAGTTACGAAGCCGAGCGGTAAAGCTAATTTAGGGCCAGAGACCTCGGTCGAGACCTCGCCACGAGAGCCATCGAAATACGGCAAGATCGGGCGGTAAAGCGAAATCGCGCGTACAGGTATTCGATTCTGGGGGAGGGGGGGGGAGGGAAAGACCGGGAATTATTCTATTCGATTGTAACGAGCTCCCGACCTCTCCAACAACGAGAGGTCCTTTCCTTTGATGATACCAAATCTGAAATTTACGAGCGGCCGTAAACGGAAATTGACAAAAATCGAACGGCGAACTAATTGATCGAAATTTTGGATCGTTTTGCGCTTTGCGTTTTGTAAACTTTCGATTTGATCTGTTTCGCGAAAATATCTTCGAGAAATAAATTCGTTTGATCGAAACACATGAAATGTTCGCGAACTGTGTGGATCGAGAGAGGGCAAAATTATAGGTTGCCTCTGGTTGTTTCTAGACCGTTAAGAGTCACTAAGTTAATCTAAATTACCGCACCGCAATCCCACGCGGGGGGGGGGGGAGGGGGAGTGGGGAAGTTCCGCGAGTTACGCAAGGAAAAAGGAAAGAGGACTAACGCTCCGTCTTTGTGAAACGGGTTAACGACTTCGGTGTCCCACCTTCTCTTCTTCGCGGCGCTCTCTTCGTTACGCGTTAGATAATGCATGCAAATTGCGTTAACGTAACGTGACTGCCGGCTCTAAAAGCCGGGGATCTCGACCGGTCCGCTAGTCAACGACCCGCCCGTGTAAAGATAGACGAATCGTCGTTTGCAGTTTGCTCACCGGTGCAGCTTCCATCCCGCAGCCTATTATGTCGACTGTCGGCGGTGTCATGAATGCATTCCATTCGTGGGACCGTTGGCAGCGAACCGACCCGGGTGAATCACGCGAGCTTGAAAATTCAGAACGCGTGCTACCCTCTGGTAGCCGTCACTATCCTGCTTTCATCCGGATTTTTCCGTGTCCCCGGGACACCCCGGGAACTTTCGCGCATTGTGATCTTCGCGTTGAAAATTCGATTTGTTCCGGATGCGCTCCGTATCGCGCGGACCGTTTGATTCGGTTCTCGCGCAACTGACCGTACCGAATATCCCAGAATTGTCGAGGCGTCTTGCGAAATATATTTTTCCTCGTCAGAAGAAGAATATCGTCGTTTTTTTTTTTTTTTTTTTTTCATTCTTTCTTAAGATCTCGATCGAATATAATATAATTTGTATGGTGAACTTTTATTACTTCATTACGAGGTCCTTAATAAAATTAATAATTTACCGCGTATTATACGCCCGACAAATAATTAATGGAAGATAACATGCGATACAAGTTTCTATGGATGTAAATAATGACTGAATAATTGAAATGCCATTTCAATGCCATCGGATTTCATATTAGATCTCTAAGCATATTGCCAAGTACTGAGATGCCAGGCGAGGTTTCCAACTTGCTTCGTTAGCTTCGTAGAACATTCTCCCCTCCCCTCTCTCTCTCCCTCTCTTTCTCTACGTATTACACACACACACACACACATATATATATATATACGATGAGTACTCGTGCGGTCAGAACGGTCGAGTGAATCACGCGAAGCCTTTAGAAGTCACGCGTCGCCGAGGCTCTCCTCGCGCAAGCACGAAACTCCATCGGGGTTTCTCCTCGCCCGTGTATTTTTGACCTCTCCGGTACGTGCCGTATGAAAGATATTTTCCGCGAAATGAACCCGGGCTTATTACCATGATCGACATCCCTCCGGCGCGTGATGAAATCCTACTTGCCGTGCGGTCGCGAACGCGCAGGGAAGAGAACAGAATGGAAATGAATCACGGCGCGGGCGGGCGGGAGGAAGGGTGAGGGAGGGGGGGGAGGGGAGGAGAGGGAACGGTCCGTCAGGACACCGTAGCCGATTTCCTTCGAACCGGATCGGATACATCTCAGGAGCGTTGCTCCTCATTCGAGCCGTGTCGCGACTACGTAATGCGCCATTTGCATAACACAATTGCGCGATACAGTCACGCAGGAGGACGCTGCTCCGTAACGTCCGTTTCGACTCCGTGTGCATCGCAATAACGCAAAATAACAATGTATTACGGTAATCAGTATTAAATTGCAGCCGCAACTTTTTGCCGTTTCGTGGCCTGCTACGGCGACGCGGCGGAGTTATAACACACGGCACATGTACCTTTACTTTCTTATCTCCGATCTGTGTTATTCTCCCGAGAGAGAGAGAGAGAGAGAGAGAGAGAGAGAGAGAGAGAGAGGGTAAAACGACGCGACGTTAATGAAGACACTTCGGGCGACCGTACGCATCGCGATATCCTATCAAATGACGCAAGAAAGATCACGCACGGCTGAACACATACGTCTCGAGCTCTCTAATTGTTATTAATGTCACGATCTGCCCGCTGCATTAATTTGCAGCGGACGTCTCGTCAAGAATGCATTGAATTTCATAGATTCATCGGCGCTCGTCGCGGATCAACTGCGAGGAACGTTCTCCTCGCGGATAACGTTCGCGAGAACAAAAGTTGCACCTTGGCACGAGTGTACCCTCAGACACCACCTATATCAAGAACAAGCTTCTCCGGATAACCGTGAACAGACCGAGTAAATCATGAACGGTCGTTAGAATTCAGAGCCTGGTTTCCCTTGAGATCGGAACGGAGAGACCGAGAATCTTGGTAAGCGGTGCCAAAGATTCGTGTTGCTGCAGCCCGCGTATCTCGTCGTCGATACTTTTACTCTTGCCTTTTCTTTCTCCCGTTTCGATCTCTTCCCTTTCCGTTCCGCGCCTTTCTCTTTTATCTTAGCCTCACCTCGTGACAGCGTAACAACGCCCTTCTTCGACGTTTCCACTTCACTCCGGAATCCGGAAATGAATAAACATTCCGCGCAATAAAATTCTCTAATAATTATATGATCTTCCGAAAGACCCGCCGTTTTCACTCGACGGATTAATTCGCCGTCTTTTGACTTTAACGAGTTCAATATTTCATCCGATTACGGCCGTAATCAGATTGTTATTGTAGCGAAGGCACGCAATCTGCAATCTGGCTACGTCACATTGTTATACTACCTTACGTGCTTTTTTTTTTTTTCGCGTAATTTAAAAGGATTTTCCCGCTACGGTTTCTTCCGTGTTCTCAGATTATCCGTTCGTTTCTCGATTTTTAGAAAATCCTCGGCTTGTTACGCCACCAGCGTAATCTCACGTTCCATCATAGTTTTCCGCGTGTTTTCGTAATCACGTTAAAATTCCTCCGTGATCTCCGGCTCTAGCCAGCCCGAAGCGTTCGCTTCGTTAGCATACGTTAATTTGTTGGTAATTAATACGATGGCAATTACTCGGCTTGGTTTCTTCGCTTTGTACACAAAGCCCGGGAGATCAACAGAGCTAAATTTCTCGTCATTATCTCCCGCGCATTCTCCTCATTATGTAGCGTGCATCGGACGGGGAGGAGTGAAGGGAGGAGGGGGGGGGGGGGCGTCACGCATGTGCGAACATGCGTTGCGCGGAGGCTGGTGCCAAGTTACACGACAATCTTTCGCCGCATCGCCATCGTTTTCCATTTTGCTCCGCTTCGCGGTATCGCTTCCTACGATAAATATTATGCAACGACGGCACGTAAATTAAAGCCACACGGACACGCGGTTACCTATGATGTAATTCAATAATAAACTGCGAACGCTTTTACATTTATCCCGTGTACGCGCGAAGTAATACACGAGAGAAGCGGTCATTTTAACTTAAAAATATGATAGACGTGATAGACTTAAGACTCCTCGATCCCTGAGTTTCGTCACGAGAAGCCGTAAGAGTCGACTTTCCGTGTGTTTTCTTGTACCAATTTGTGCAGGAAGCTGCTTCCACGAACGTCAATTAAACCCGGCTGAGATTTAGCTGATTTCTTTGTTCTCTTCTTGAGAAACAAAACGGGAAAGCCAAGCGGGAGAGAGAGAGAGAGAGAGAGAGAGAGAAATCGGTAAAACTCTTCAGTCGAGATTTGTACTAACGGATCATAATAGCGCGACCACGTGTTGTAGGCAGAGGCGAAAAACCAGTTTCGCAATTTCGCAACAAAACCAAACTAACGTAGAGTGGTCTCTTCTTGTGGTCAAAAAGTTTTTGATGTTTGTTACGTCGTAACAACCGCTCGTGGAACATCTTGCGCGCGGAGCAAAACTCTCGTACACGTTGAAACGAGAGCGAAGATGGCCGGAAAAAAAAAAAGAAAAAAAAAAGATAAAGAAAAAAAATGAATAGGCAAACGGAGGAACGCGACGCGACAGTTTGAAGTTGTTGTTCTCGCGGATCTACGGATTGGGCATTTCGTGCGTGTTTTATATCTGCGTATTTATGAAGGGGGAGGGGGGGATATTTATGAAGCGGGAATCATGCGGAAAGGTATTGCACCGATGCACCGAAACGACGAAGTGACGTACAACCCGCCCGGCGAGTCTCCGACAGTGAACCCTCGGAAGCGTGACATTGTCAGGGATCGTATTGCACGATACGCTCATCCTCCGTGACCGTGGCTCGCGATGATTGCACGCTTAGTCAGTCAGGGTTGGCTGAATTTAAACCGGTACGGCGCAACGGCAGATACAATCAGCGGCCTACCTCGGACCATCGATTAAGCAATTTTTCAATTCGAAACGCAACGAGATAATTCTCTTTCAACTCTTCTGCGTTTTGTTCCTCATGGAATATATATATATATATATATATATATATATATATATATACACTTAAATAGCGATGACTCACCGACACACGTGTCGCCTCGTATAAATTGTAGTCAGTGGCAAACGTCATCTCCTTTGCAACAACTTTGCGATAAACACCCCGGCGAGACTAAGTATACTTTTTAAATCCCGAATGTACAGTAATATATCGACGAAACTTTATCAGCTGAATTGTGTTGCGAGAAAATATAATCTCGGCAACGAAATAAGCGTTATAAGATTGTTCGCCGGTTTGCCATTTGCAGAAGAATATATGTCCCAAGTATAAACCCCTCCCCCCCCCCTCCCTCCAAGTATAAAACGCGGTATAAAACTTACGAGCGATATTTAGGGAAAGAATTTAAAGCCGAGACGCGGGAGGAACGTGTTTGCTCGTGTTTCCGAGCGGCTGGAACTTTATCCACAAAACGAGAATTGTTTTTGCGAGAGCCGGTCAAGCCACGCGCGGTGCAGCTCGCTCGCGGAATGACGCCGGCGACGGAGAAGGAAGCGAAAGGCAAGACCGAGACGGACGCGCGTGCGAGGACGGGGAGAGGGTCGGGAGGAGTCGACGACCTCCGTGGCCGCAGGTTGCACCTGCATCACCTGCCGTCGAGTCGGGCCTCCTTCGCGCCTTCGCGGCCGAGTGCTCGGGGCCAGGCCTCAGCGAATCCTCGACGATCCGTCGACGAGAAAAAGCCGCCTGACCGGCGTCTACGACGGAATCCAGCGCGGAACATCGCAGACCCGTACGAGCGCGGCGCGGCGCGGCGCGTTGCACCGTGAAATTCTCGAATTTGCAAAACCCGCCGTTCTTTTCGCCTCTTTGGCATACGCGGCAGGCGCAGCCGGTGCAGCCGTGCGAGGCAAGAAGCTCCTCGGGTATGCCGCGCCGGGTTGTTCGTTTCCCGGTCGAACGCGCCGATAGCAGCAGCACGCAGCTCGAATTCCGACGTAGATAGGCACCGTAAAATTTCACCGTGATTTATACAGGATGCGACTCCCGCGGTTTCTCTCGTCGAGCGGAGAATTTCCCCGCTGGAGCCAAATACAAAATTGATTTTGCCTCTTTATAGATTCGAGATGAATATAAGGAGAGAGATTCGGATTTTGTCGCTCAGTTTTGAGCCTCTTGCGTGTTCACGTGAGATCGATGGAAGGCTCGTAATTTTTAATTTTTCACAAATGATTCTACGCGGAGGAAATATTGGGAAGAGGAATAAATAAAGTTTAAAGTTTGGAAATGAAAATTTTGAAATAATTAACCGGTAACACACAATGGACACATGTAAATATAAGATGAAACTGTATTTTATATTTACGTGTTTGTGTCTATTGTGCGTTTAAATTTAATCTTTATTCTGAATTTTCACTTACAAAATTTAATACTGATTCCTGTTTCTAAGATTTTCTTTATTGTGCGCCGGGATTATCATTATGTCTCGAGTCTTATTTAGAAAAGAATTAGCTAAATAAAGAATATACTGGTAAGGAACGGCAATATTGATGCGACACTCCGCAAGGCGTTTTCGTTTTTTTAATAGGATAAAGTTCTGATTCTGCAACATGTGTGCCTTTGTACCGTTACGAAGGGGAAATGCAAAGCGCGTTACATAAATTCACAGCGACTCGCTATTCGGGGAGTTCTTCCCTGCTGTTCTGTATTCGAATGCACAGGGGAAGAACGCCGTTCGAAGCCGAGGATCTGTAACGTAAAGCATAAAAACCACGCGACGTAAAATTCTAAGGTGAATCCACGTCAAGCGCATGCACAGAGGGATATATGCAAAATATTTGCAAACACCTATTTTATGGAATCGTGTTATTGTAAGTCACATTTGACTATCTCTCTCTCTTTCTATCTAGAAAATTCACTTGTAACTTACTTGATCTTTGGCTACAACTTTCTCTCTGATGAAAGTTTTCTTTTATTACAAACAGATGTTTTTGATGTATAATGTATGAAAATTTAGTATATTATATATTTTTTATTAGTTAACATATTTTATTGTTAAACATTTAACAATAAAATTCCGATTTATAATTATGACCAAAAAATGATATGAATTTAAACTTATGATTTAGTAAAAGTGCGAAAAGTTGCGAAGAAAACATAATATAAAAACAATTTAAAAAAAATAGAATTTTTATTAATATATTGATATTAAGATTTTTTTGAAACGATTTATTATATAGATATTCCACACTAGAATTCCGTAATGTTCGAGTCGCGATTGTTGCGTCCATTGAATGTATTTCAAACTCCACGAGAGAAGTGGTAATATTCGCAGGAGAAACGTCATGTTACTTATGGCGGTTTCAAATGCGCAAAGGGCAAACGTCATATGAAATTTTCCGAGGCGCATTTCTGCTCTCTAGATGTGAGAAACGCGTGAAAGAGGTCGCGTAACAGTACGGTGTGTGAAAATCTCGCACACCTCCGCGTGTTTCTTTTCCATCCTTTGAAAATGTGAAAATACAAGTCCGCGCTGCTTCACCGCGTGAATTTCGAAAAACGGGTTTTCGCTCGGCCCGCGAGAGGCATCCGGGACGTCAGCGCGTTTCACCGCTCGCGGTCTC
Source organism: Pogonomyrmex barbatus (assembly GCF_055798465.1). Taxonomy (NCBI): domain Eukaryota; kingdom Metazoa; phylum Arthropoda; class Insecta; order Hymenoptera; family Formicidae; genus Pogonomyrmex; species Pogonomyrmex barbatus. Next base: position 3,170,208 of record NW_028297182.1, on the reverse strand, counting down.
CATCGTCGATGGTATTTTCGTACTTGAATTATTTCGTAATACTTTTGTAAGGGCACGGCTAAATGTAGTTCAGAGAGTTCTGTCAGCTTCTTTTATTGCCCTTGGCGCAGTGCCATTCAAATGAGAGCCCTCCCTTCCTCCTCTCTCTCTCTCTCTCTCTCTCTCTCTCTCTCTCTCTTTCTTTCTCTCGCTCGCTCGCTCGCTCTATTAAAACACATCTTCGAAAATACTTATAGAGAAACTCGTCAGCGTGTGTTTATTCACGTTTTTACATCGATCTGTATCGCTTACACAACGACGAAAAGTCGACTACAAGAATACGGCCAAGAAAAAAATTTCGACATCCGAGATGGATACGTTCGTACGTTTACACAATAACGGTATGGATAACGACATCGGAGTCGACATTCCAAGTTACGCTACGTTTATCGCCCGCGGTTTAAAGTATCTCTCCCGCGTCTCGTATGCGCGTGAAGCCAAAGCTCGCGTCGCTTATCGGCGCTATTGTTGTGAAATAATTGCTTCTTCCGCGAAGTCTAACGGTAACGCGATACGCAATCTTCGTTCTCGGTCTCTAAAACACCGCCGGGGCCAGACCGCGAGAGATATCGTCGACGACGACGACGACTGGCGAGCCGCGCGACATTCATTGTGCCCTCGAATAAACGGTCGTTGTTAGATTGTTAGTTAGTGCCGAGGGAATTTGCGTGCCGAAGAAAAAAGGCTCCGTCGTGGATGATAACGGTGCGCCCGACTTTTCTGCGCGCGAGAGTAAAAACGGTACACGACACTGTTCCAGTACACTTCGCCGCTGGTATCTGGATCATTAGCGGGGAAAATGGCAGTTTTTAATTCCTCCCTTCCCCTCAAAACCGTCTTTAATTATAGCCGCGTCTGAATTATAAAGAAGACTTCTCACTTCGAAAGCTCCTCGTTATTTTCGACCGGGTGTGTTTCGGAAATTATCCGAAAGTTCATTAGCGTAAAACCGTCGTTATCGCGACTACTTAACGGGCGTTAGTGTCGGTCCACAATAGGTGATTTAAGCTTTAAGAAGTAAGAAATTGACCAATTATAATCGAATATGAAAGAAAAGAATAATCGACTATGATTGGTCAATTTCTTACGACTTAAAGATTAAATACTTATTGTGGACCGACACTTACGTATCCTCCTGATCCGAAAGGCATCGGGCAAAAGACACCGGGCGGCGAGACATTAAGCGCGGAGGTCGAATTATCCGATCTGATCACGTCGAAGCGGGGAAATTCTGGGCATACTGGCACTTTTTCAAGTGGCCGGCTGCGAGAAATTATATCGCTTCGAGCGACGCATCCATCGCCTAATTGTCGTCCCATTGGAGCGAGGTCATCGCGATCTCACGTCAGCCGCTCTCCCATTTCCGCGAGGAAATGAGAAAGGGCGCTTTCCAGGAGGCCTCGAACCGGCCAGCCAACCGATCGGAAGATCGGCGGCGGGCAAGTTCACTACGTTAATTAACCCCGATAATTGGGTACGTGCCAGCCGAGGCATGAGCTATCTAGCACGGAGGCCTTTTTAGCCTCCCTCTAGTTCAGGCTGCGACATATATATATATATATATATATATATATATATATATATATACATACACCCCGCAAAGTCGAAACTAATTTGTTCGACTTGCAAACGCTCAGACGGACAGCCTCGATTTTTTACGACCTATTTTTTTATGAGTACTCCTTCGGAAAGTCGATGAATTTTGCAATTTAAATAACTGTGGGATCGACGATCGACAAAATGAGGGATTTTCGATAAACTGCTCTCATTTCTCTCTTCGTATGTATGGACGATTTTATATTTTTGACACGTCGTCATTAAAATAGTAAAGCACGACCGGTCAGTCAGAGAAAACGACGACGCTTCGTGCGGGCTCTTCCTCTCCGCGTTGAAACATCCAGTCCAGTTGAATATTCTCGACGTAATAACGAAGGTATGTCTGTCTCCTCCCACCGCGCTGTGGAAAATTGTTGAAGGTCTCGTTCGAAGGGCCGAAAGCAAGCGGAATTTTCGCGAAGAGCATATTCACGAGGATGTACATTCCGTACACGTAGATGCACTTCGTATGCAAGTTTCGTCGATGGTTGTGGACCGCCGCGCCACGCCACGCCACGCCACGCCACACCACGCGGCGCCGCCAAGCCTCTTTATTTCGAAAATTCCGCGTTCCTCCGCCGCGGAATAATGGCTCGGTCGTTCCGACAATTCGTCCACGGACAATCTTCTTCGTACGCGAGAGAGAGAAAGAGAGGCGTCTCTCATCGCTGGCGGGACGCTCGGTAATATTGCATTCCTCATTAACGCAAATGAAACGGACATTTTTAATCAAAAAAGAAAAAAGGGATACAACGGGATACACACACACTGTGAAATTTTTATTCTTCAAAACTTTCTCGCCTACACTACTTTCTTTGTCCATTAGAGGCTTCCCATGATGCGATCCATGCGGACTCATGAATGCCCAATTATCATGTCGTGTTTCTTTTATCTTTCGAAACTCATTAATACTCGATGTAAGCGACGCATTAGGAACGTCAATATCGATTTGTGAGAAGATATTGTCGGAAAGTGATTCTTCGATGATTCTACGTGAGAGTCGATCGAAGGACGAGATTTAATTGGCTGCTCCAGACGTCATTGAAGCACGTCGTCGTCGTCGTCGTCATCGTCGTCGTCGTCGTCGTCGATTGGTATGATCGTTGACCCATTGTCATTCTCTATTAGATTAAAGGCTGCACGGTGCGCGATATCAATCAGTGGTGCTCAAAGGAGAAGTAACGACGCTGGGAATGATTCTCGGAAAATCTCGTCTCGCGTAAGTTGCCGCAGTAAAAAGGCGAGTTATCGCTTCGCAGAATTTACCGTGTTTACCGCTAAGTAACCCCGTCCGCCATCTCGCCCTCATTCCGAAATAATTAAATAATTTCAAACAGCCTTGAGTCGCGTCGGTTCACCGTTGCGTCAAGCGTGGGCACGTTCCAGCGATGTCAGAGGTTCTCTTTGACGATCACGACGCGTAAGGAAAGAAGCAAAGGTTAATTAGCAATTTTAATTTGAAATTTATATTTAAACTACGAACTTCCTTTTACATTATCGATAACTTTATTTCGTTATATTTGAACAATATCGCGATAATAATATCTCGTATAATTCAAATATTATCGCTCGAAGGCACCAGGCCCTAAGTAAGCCCGACCACGAAGCGATCTGTCAGCGATCCTCCTCCCTTCTCCCTCCTTCCGCTTCCGCACAATGCATCCTAAAGCACGCCTCTCCGTGCGTAGAGCAGCGACGTGGTCCTCCACCCCAGCCCGAGCGCGCAAATCAGATTTTCGCCGTTTAATGCGCCGTCAGATCTCGCCTCGCCAGCGCGTCGCGCGCTTCGGGAATCACGACGACGTCCGTCAGGCCGGTTTATTGCGTCTCCCTCGGCAAGGTTTCGTCTCGTTTTCACGGTTTGTTTCGTCTCCCCCTTTTGCGTTTCCACGACGAGGGGGGGGGGGGGGTAAATCGCGCGCGGCTCCGCGATTTTCACGGCGCGTCGGCGACGTTTCTTCTTTTTCTTCCGCCGCTTCTTCTTCCTCTTCTTCGATCGCTCGCGTCTGCCGCGTCTCGTCGTCGGCACGAGAGACGAGATATTCTCGTAACTTCTGACACTTTTCTCTCGTCGGAGCTCGATTCTCACAATATCCTCCCCTATCTTCCGTTTGTGTCCCGGTCTTTCTTCTTTCCTTCTTCCTTCCTTCCTTCCTTCCTTCCTTCCTTCCTTCCTTCCTTCCTTCCTTCCTTCGCCGTTTCCTTCCGTCGTGTCGACTCCGCTACAAAGAGTATCTCTTCACGACCTCTCTCTCGTCGAGCTGACTTTTTTCACCACGCCCGTCGCGCTAAATCGAATCAATTTATGTGCACGCTTCAAGAAAATTCTCAGTCATAATCCTGTCATGAGAACTCGCCCGTACTTGATTTCTTACTTATGATTTATAGGATCGAAAATTGAGAAAATGCTTCAAACGTATCAATTAATATATATATATATATATATATATATATATATATATATATATATATACTATATTAGGCGTCTCTTTTATAAAATGAATCTATTATTTTTTATATTTTATAATAAAACTTTTTAAATCTTTGGTTGTATCTAATTGATGACAAGCAAATTTTACTATATTTCAACGCAATGGATCTTTGGACAAATTTAAAAATCTTTCTTTAATAAAAAAAAAAATGAAATGCAATAAAAATAAAAGATAAAAATACATTTGAACTTGTATCGAAGTTTAATCTCGGAAAATATATCATTAGCAGTTGACATGAGAAATTAGATTTACAAAGTTTATTTTACCGTAGAAATCTAATAAAATACGAAATATTATATCGGTGTAGTTTTCAATAGCGTCAAATTAGATTCACGATTATATTTTTCCGCCTCTTCTTTTTTTTTTTTCCGCTATGTCGAGTTCGTCGCGGCATCATCTCTCGTGAACTTGAACAGCCACCCTTCCTCGTTTTCCCCGCCCGTATCTCGAATCGAATCAACTCACGCGGCTGACATCCGACGCCTCGATTTGAGTTCTTCCTCTTACGGGGGATCTTCCAGCCACGTATGTGAGATGTCCTTGACATCTCGCCGAGACGCGACTGGATCTTTTTACGTCAGTATAAATATGTTCGGACGAGAGATTGCTTTATGCCGATCAACACTGTAACTCCGTCTAGACCTTAAGATATACGGTGATCCTTTATGGAAATTGACAAAAAAAGGGAAAAAGAGAGATGGAATCTCTCTTCGAAACGTCTAACGGGAAATTTCGGTTCGCTTGGGGAAATTCGTCGAATCTTGGTCGAAACTTCGGGGGGGGGTTCTTCGGATGAGTCCACCGCATCTTAGAGGCGAATCTGTTCGCTTTGAGACGACAGGACTGTCTGTCATTTATTTGAAATTAGGGTTTGTCCTCGCCGGGTCCTTCGCCAGAGCACTCAAAGGCGCTATTCGAGCGCGTGAGGGTGCCTGCCCTCACGGACTTGATGAGTAAACATGCGGGATTATTAAACCGTCCACCCGTCATGGAGACGTTTCGCCTTTGATTGGTTTGACGTAACGGGGATTCCCCTTCGATTTTGGTCAACGTTCCACTTCAATAACACGAACGGCTACCTCATTACATATGTATAATATATGTGTGTGTGTGTGTGTGTGTGTGTGTGTGTGTGTGTGTGTGTGTGTGTGTGTGTGTGTGTGTGTGTGTGTGTGTGTGTGTGTGTGTGTGTGTGTCGACTACTATAATAATTATTATGCTATATGTAAATTATGAAAAAGGATTAAACTATAGTAAGTAAACGTTATAAACAAAAGTAAAAATTATATTAATAAATACATATATATCTAGACTGATATGTCATACAGATAATAGAGCGCCTATTTTTTTTTTAATTCGATTGAATAAATTCAACAAATTATTTTTAAAATGTTCGTTCGGGCCGTTTACTTACAGATTTGAAAAACGCAACAATTAAATGACTAATGGCTAATTCTTCCAATAATATCCTCATAATCTAATAATTAAAGACCTATAAGAAATTCTTATTATATAAAAATTATTATTTTAATAATTAGGAAACACTTTACTAAAAATATTTAATAATTAATCCTATTAAATATTTAATGAAAGGATTTAGATATATTTTACGAGGGGGAAAAATTGGAAAAGGGTAGTTCTTCGTGTACACGTGCAATTTTCGGCTTCCCTCGTAGTTCTCGTAGGGATTACTCGGAAACCGATATCCTCATTTCGTTTCATCCCTCATCGACGTCGGCGCGTTGCTCCTTTTTGGAGTTTCCTGCTGGCGCGACGCTACCGTAACCGAGGATAATCTTTGTCGTAGGCAGCGAGTGAGAGCTACGACGAGCCAGGAGGAATGTTATTCGCCGCGGGGGTCGCGCGCGACCGTTTTGCCGAGGCAGATTTATGTAGCAAATATTTGCAAGACGAGCCGCCACGTCGCGTCGGGTCCGCCCCTAATGGATTGGACGACTCGCCGTGCGTCGCGTCGTTGACTTCGTTTCTCATCATTTTTCGTCGACGTCGTGTATCGCCGCGCTACGAACCAGTCGTTTCCAATCCAGCTGAAAGCCCCCGGGCTTTGTCTCCTCGCAAACGGATCGTGTCTCCGTCAATGTGTGGTGGTGGCTCGGATGGTGGCGATGATCCCGGGATCGCCTTCGACGCATCGCGAAATGGAACTCTCGTACATACGGCATTATCATCGGTCGTCCTTTCCTCGATTGAGACATTAACGATCGCCCGCCGAGCGATCCCCGGAAAAATCCGCTCGCGTAGCGCTTTTAAAAGCTCGCGGACGTACTTCGCCGCGGCATGGTTTTTTGGATACGACGGATAATTGGCAATCAGAGCGCGGACCGGCCGTTTTCAATTCTGCCGTCGGGCAGAGTCCGCGCACTCGCGAGCGGGAAATTAATTCGGTCGCTCGACGTCGCCGCCGCTGCCGCCGCCAGGGAGAAAAGAACGAGGAGGAATCGGTCGAATAGACGGACGGACGGATGGATGCGTAATTATGTTCGAAACAAATTCACCTCTGCTCCTCGAAAATCGCTCCTCGCCGGTGCTCACACCGGCAATTACCCGCCGTTTCACAACTGACGAACGTCGAATCAGCACGGCGCGGCGCGACGTGGCGTGGCAATGGCGTGGCGTGGCGTGGCATGACGTGGCGTAGCGTGGCGTGGCTCGGTTCGACTCAACCCGTGTATATCTCTCAACAGCGAGAGACTTGTTAACCGGAAATTGAAGGTCGGGCCAGAGACAGCGGCCGTTTGTGCCTGGCGGTGCGTCGAAAAAGAAGGGTCGGGATAAACGAGTTAAGTCGGGGCGAGTCGACGCGGGGGCTGAAGGGATACGGGGGGAGAGGGGGCTAGCCTCTGCCAGGCGCCGTGTCTGTCCAGATTGCGCGCCGAAGAAACGGAAGAAACGGAAGAAGGAAACGCGAATCACGCCACTGCGATAATGCGTTTGGCGCGCCGACTACGATCTAATTGCGCGCTGATTTACGTGGCATCCTTGTTTCAACTCTATTGTCCGGAACGGATCCTATAATTTTGCAGATTCTCTCTGAGAGAGAAACGCTACATCCCGTCTGATAATATCTCGGTGGAAATGTTTAACATTAAAACATCACGAGGAGATCACTGTATTTTCGCAAATCAAGATAAATTAAGATCGGAAGATTGTATCAGGAAGAGGTTTTTTTATCCCGAAGAGATGTACTTTAGGAAGGAATAACGATCAACGATTTAATCAGAATAACGATTTAAGTCAGAGTGACTTGTACCGATCATAATTTAATTGGGATTAACTCGTGCCGTTTCCCCGCTCGTTGACGGGGAAAAAGGGTTCTTTTCAATCCTTTATATTTTTAAATCTAAATCTCGCAATCTGTTCTTAGTAAGATTTTTTAGCGCTCGCGTGAGAGGATACACTTTTGTTTTTATTAAGCTGAGAATAATAAAGGCGCATTACTGCTCTTTCTTGTCGAGGCTAATCCAATTTCAAGCGTGAAAGCTCTTTACCGGAGATGTGTTGCGCGAAAGGACACGAAACGAAAAACGCTTCTCGAACGTTCGCTTCCTCAACGATATAATAAGCCGGCATGTCGCAAGAAGTAAATTCGCGTAAAACACATTATGTCATTACGATAAGACAAACGATATTAACCGGCTCTCTCGGTCCCCGGGCATAAACCGACGTCCTTTCTTGTCGGTTCTTGTGCAAACACAATTTTCGCAAGCTTGAACGTCTCTCTCGCGTTTGCTTCTCCTCCCCACCGATGATCGTCCGCAGAACGGAAACGTCGTTTTTATGCGCGCTCACACAGTTGCTTAATCCCTTCTGGCCCTTTCGTCCCCTCCCCCCTCTCCCCCCTCCTCCCCCCCCGAAAAGAACTGTATAGTAATACAGTGTAGTATTGCGAAAAAAACTAATTTGCACGCGTTGCATATTCCATTAAGCGGCTCGAGAAGCTTCGTCGCTTCGCGCGCTCCTCTCGACGATGACGACGACGTCGCGGAACCCCTCCCCTCCCCCCTAATCTGATTTCGGGCGAAGGGAAAAGAAAAAAAAGTCATCCTCTCTCTCTCTCTCTTCTCTCTCTCCACGCACAACCACTTAGGGACGACGCGCGTGGCATTTCCCTAGGCTTCCCCGACGGATACCTCGCGTGCCTTCCAATACGCATTCTTCATCGCCATCTCGCCCGCCGCCACGCATTCCGCTTAGTCGACCGATTAATTACGTGCCGCGCCGCGTGTCCCCCTCGCAGATTGCACGATTCGCTGACGCGGCGCGTAAATGCGAAAACTTCGAGATCCGCCTCTTCTCGATTCATTCGATTCGCACGGCGTTTTTTAACCCCGAGGTCTTACCCCGGGAACGAACTGGCGACGAGCAATTTTACACTGGCAATACGAGCTACGGTAGAGAACAATCGAGCCAATCGGAATTTTTTTTCCGTTACAGATTCTTTGCTTTCTTATTTATAAAACATTATCACGTTTGATGAATATATCGGATATTGTGAAATACGCTGCGATGCGCGCAATTGATTCAAGCAGGCTTTTTTTTTTTTTTACCGATCGACGCATATCGGCATTAACGCATTTATGTCACGTAACGCTCCAGTTCATCGCAGGATCTTGGGCAGGTGTTTCCCCACGATCGTACGATTATTATTTGCGAAAGAGAGAGTTAAGAAGAAACGGCGAGAGAGAGAGAGAGAGAGAGAGAGAGAGAGAGAGAGAGAGAGAGAGAGAAGCAGGAATGTGAAAGTATGTTTTATATTCTGAAAGAATGCACTTGTCTTTGTATGTGCAAAATTTTATATTTTATTATATTAATACTAATAGTAAGGAAAGTTTTATTACCTGAGGTGCCTAAGATACAGATTGGTCTATTACATAATTTAATTAATTTCTTCACAATTTTCCCATTATCTTTCACCTTTTAAATATTTCATTAATTGCTTTATTCAATTATTTTGCTTTATACAATTGGTAAAAAATTGACAACAAAGCTTCCTTATAATATAAACAGACTTCGTAATTAATTGGGAATACACGTTATCGCAATTTTATATTTCGCATCTGGATGCAATTCGCGTCACGCCGCAGGCTGCGGATCGCAGCCGTCGAAAAAAAAAAAAAAAAAAAAAGAGGAAAGAAAAACGCGCACGGAAAAAAGATCGCTTCGCTCCTCGTCGCTTTTCGAAACTTTGTCGATATATCAAAACAATGGACTCCTCCGTAAAACAAACAGATCCGCGGCAACCGATGTGTCTCGATATCTCCGGACGCGCGTCGTTTCGCTATCTCAGTGGTGTTGGCATTGAATTACGACGAGGTGTCCCGAGATAGGAAATATCTCGCGTGCGACGAATCATAAGAAAACACACACGACGTGCTTGCACGGAAGCGGGATAGACGGGATAGCCTCATTGTTTACAAGGCATCTCCGGTCCAGCACGCCCGTGGCGGGGACCCGGGATCGGCGCGGTATCGCCGGCGCGGACGATTTTCCGCGCGCGGGATTCGGGAATATAAACCGCAACCGCGACGGATTAATTACGTATCTTCCGTTATTAGATTAATGCTTACGTACACCGAGAGTCTCTCGCTGTTTGCGCTCAATATTTGCGTCGTTGCGTAACCGATCGATTCAATCAATATAGCAGCCGCGATATATATATATATATATATATATATATATATATATGTATATCTATATATATATATATATATAGATATACATATGCGTTATATTGCACTGAGATACATCAATATTTACGCGACACGCGAGACATCGGCAGCGCTTTCCCTGAAATCCGCTGCACACCGATATTCCGTTTTATATCTCGCTTTGCTAGCTTCCGCGACGCGGAATCCGCGGGATCCGTCAAAGCATCCGTCGGCGAAAACGTTTCAGAGATGCGCGATTGATAACGCGTGCGGCACGAGAGTGGCCCGCGATGTTCCGCCGGAGTATCGGCATCAATATTTATGTTGGTGTCGTGCGCTGCTCGACCTTTTCGCCGGTTGGAGTTACGAATGTTTCACTTCCCGCTTCTCTTTCTTCCGCCCTGCGCACAATGGAGGAACGAAAAATAAATATTAAATTTTAGAGATAAAAATTAGGAATAGAGGTCACATCGCAAAGTGAACACGAGTAGATATAAAATATATGTTATACTTGTTTGAGCATTGTTTAGTCTTTATTTATAATTTTTATCATAATTTTTATCACCAAAATTTCATATTTATTCTTACTCCTCATTTTTATTCTTGTCCCTCCATTGTGCGCAATTACGCAAAAAAAAAACGAAATTTTTTTTATTGCCTCATTCATAAAGTATATGAAAAAATACGTAAGGCTGATTTAACGCGTTAACTAGAAATTTGTTTCATCTCTTCTCCACATTTTATGAGTTTTATACAAAAACATGATTGTGTTTTGGAAACAGTAACATGTTTTACCGAGCGGCCTTACATCATTCGTTATTGTGTTGGACAAGATTTGAGAAAAGCGGTTCAGAAATCATTTCAATTTTACGTGAATACATCACGAAAGACAACCGTGTTCGACGGCATAAACACAGTTGCTCGGTCCGTGTCTAATGTCATGGTATTATTTTTAAAACGATAATCTCCAGCGCGCACGCTACGGAAAGCAACGGATGGAACGTGCGTTTACTCAGTGGCCAGAACGAACACGTACTAATCTACTGTTTAGGATTCAGACACCGCGGTGTCTTTCTTACTTATCCTCCGCAAACGAAAGAAAATTAGAGACGTGTCATTTTTTTCGATCCTGACCATCTCAAACTTCGTCGCCAATCTCGTAAGAAGAGAAAATCGTCAAAAGGGGAATCTTTTATTTCGGGGGGGCTATTTCGAGGAATCTACGAATAGAGGGGAAGTTTGAGAAAGCCAAGATAGCGGCCCGTGGGTACATTTCTGTAATTTCCGATGAAACCGCTCGGCTATCAACACACGCGATGTATCGTTCCCTTCCCGAGAGCACGTTTAATTCGAGAGATACTAATCTCTATCGTGCGGCCGTGTGGATCGTGACCATTTCGCGAGGATTACGTCAATATTTACACGGCAAGCGAGATTCCAGCGGAAATTTTCCGGCCGCCCCCGACTCCACGCCGGACCTTTCCCCCGTGACGGATCGCGGATTCGCGACGAGAAGTTGTTAACTCCGAGAGTGATCGATCGCGCGGCGCGCTTTCGCCACGCCGAATTCCGGTGTTCTCCGAGGGAGAGGATACGATGGTATCCTCCCCCTCGCGACAGATCGCCGATGATATCGGGCTGAAATGTCGAGATTGCGAAAAGACGTCCCGCGCACGTCCCGCGAGACGAGAACGAACGAAATGTATCGCGGAGATTTGGAAAGTCAAATTATTCCCACCCTCCAGTTTACGCTCCGGAGGCATCCGAAGGGGGTTCACTTCCGTAAATCAGGCATTTTGGAGACCCGACCGAATTAGGACTACCGGCATTATCTAGCCACCCTGTCGCCGCTGCCTATCTTTCCGCCCTAATCTCTTAACAGAAGTTTCGGATTTTGGGTTTTGCTCTAATCATCTAATTGGGGTCTGCGTCCCCAAGAAAATTAAAGCCTTTATTACACGGAGCTGCGGAACAAGATGAACAATAACCTAATGGACGACCGTTAATAAATCTTTCCACCGTAACTTTATAATGCAAATCTGAAAAATCAATCCTCACGCCGTGAGGATTGATTTAAGAGAAACCGGTTTTCACATCGTATTTCTTCTCGCAATTAATTTCAAAGTCCATCCTAGATAGAATATTCCTGCGCTTTCCTTTTTCCATATATATATATATATATATATATATATATATATATATATATATATATATTCTCGCTCGGTTTCGACGAACGTTTATCAAGAGGGACGGATATCACAGGCTAAAAATGGCAGTTAACGATGGATTCCCCCCAGCGCGAAGAACACATCCGCTCGTGCAAACCGTCTGCATTTACAAGGTCGCGCATATGGTTATATCTATGGGGTTACCGAATCCGCTGGCCGAAGGCAGCGGATGATTAACCGACGGTCCTTTTGATGTGGGATAAACAAACACCGGTTTGGTTTGATCGCCGCGACGTATTGGCCCCAGCCGTACAGCCGACTAATAAACATACGGGCCAACGACGACGGACTCCTTCCTTCCTTCCTTTTAAGCCGCGGCGGGGATACCTACGCGTACACGTTAATTAAACGTCATACAGCCACGTGGAAATCGCTCGAGCGACAGCCGATCGATACCGCTGCGGCATTAATCGAATTCCGACGGTCTACCGTGCGTGACGTGCGCAAGCTTGGTCTTCTTGATGTACGACATTGGCGCGAGCTCAGGTGGGCATCGCCTCTCTCTTTCTCTCTTTTTCTCTCTCTCTCTCTCTCTCTCTTTCTCTCTCTGCCTTTTATCTCATCATAATTTATCTGTTATTGACAGCTCGCGTCGGCGAGTGCAACCGAGTTCCATCGAGATGTCCGATCGCGCTATTTTAATTATGCGAATGATCGATCGTATTTCCATTTAATTATCACGTGACTATTAATAGTTATCGATGTTGCGAGTTTCTCGAGAAAACTAAAAAGAACAGTTGTAGCTCTGTCCTTATCAATCGGGATTTTTTTATACCTTCATTATATAATCTTCTTTTTTTTTTATTTCCTTTTCTTTCTACAAAGTTTGAATACGTACAAAGTTTGTTTCATTTTACGTTCGCTAAATATAAGGAGAAGCATGACCGAGAAGTACATTTAGTTTTCTTGCGAAAGAACACCTTACTCCTTTTATCATGTTTTTCATTCCTGCTTAATTGCATTTGGCTGGTATATATATATATATATATATATATATATATATATATATATATATATATATATATAGGGGATACCTACGATAAAATTAAATATCACATATTATATATATATATATATATATATATATATATAAATTAAATTAATACATTATAAAATAAGTAGAGAGAATTTATCTAAGAAAATAATCTACAAAATTTCATGCTTGGTAATGTGTTCTGAAATTAAATTTTATTAAGTCCATTATTTTCTTAGAAAATTTAATTGACGGATTTTTTTCCTTAAGCTATTTTATAAATTTATTTTTCATACGCTGCTTATTTCGATGGACAATATATGAAAATGTAACGGAGCTGCTCTTTTCGTATTAAAGGAATGTAAACGTACTTTAAAAGATCGATCGAGCTGAAGTAATACTTATTGTTATTCACGCTTTAGTCGCTTAACGTTCACGTTGTACCAAAGGCGCTCAATCAATGAAATTCGGCGTTTTTTCTCATTACCGCAAAGTGACACGACATTCACATCGTGCTGCTAATTGGAACAATTAACTTTCAAGGGTAATTGGCTCTCAAAAATTTTCGGTACGTCCAGATGAGAGTGAGATAAGATAATATGTCGGCGGTGACGGGATTAAGCCGATGATTTATGAGCGCCCTTCTTCGCGATCGGCGCTCACCTATGAATTAATGATCGTCCGTCGACAAAACGGGCGTCCCCCGGCCGTGCCTCTTTATCCAATTATTCGACGGGCATTCATCGGACGTTGACGCTTTATCGAGCGAGAAAAATTTACAGCGCGTCGCACGTTTTCACGGTACATTGGGGGCACGAGGCTTGAGAGCCCGAGTAGTAAAACAGTCGCAAGACGGGAGGAGGGCGAGGGAAGGGGGAGGGGGAGGTGGGAGGGAAAGGATAATTACCCCGACAGCCGACCCGAAGACGGCAACGACGGCAGCGGTGATGGTGGCGGGAAATTGCTCGGTCGCCGGGAAGAACGTCGCCGCGACTTTAACTAATTTCATGAATGAACAAAAGCGGACCCCGGGATTGGTCCCAAGTAACTAACGCGTACATCCCGTCGACGCGCCGCGGGACGGTTTTCCGACCCGACATTTTAATTAATTCACCATATTTCCTCCATCGATCCGTACGTGACGGGAGTTAATTGCAATCTGGAATAGTTTATAATTAATGAGAGGATTAACTGTGGGCGAGAAAGAGAGAGAGAGAGAGAGAGAGAGAGAGAGGGGGGGGGGGCGCCCCGCCGACAACCAGCCCCGGCGCGCTCCGGCCGATTCTTTCGCGCTTAACCATTTTGTCGTGCGCTTGATTAATGCTCGGCGATTAAGATGCGCCGGGGTGAGAAATGGGGAGAGTCGGGAGGGGGGGGAGGACTGTGTTTTTGACGGCAGACGCGATACTCGCCCGACGCCGCGTCGTGCTGTTAATTAATTATCTATGTAGCGTTCCTCCCGTTCCTGGCGATGCATCCTGAAACTACATAATATATCTCATTAATGACACGTATACCATGTATAGGGATACGTGTAATAAATCAAAAAGCATGAATTCACATTAACTTTTGATCGCGATTCAATCTCTGAAAAGGGTCTTCCACTGGAACGAGATTTATGCGCCAGCTTTTTAAATAAATAATAAAAAGAAAAAAAATAATTCGTCACGTTTATTTAAGAAATAAAAGATTTGTAATCCTTCTTTATTTCTACGTGTTAAGGAAGATTTAACTGCGTTAATATAAGTGAAAAGGTACACTTCTCTTTTTCCATTTTGGTGAAAGCGCCTATAAAAAAGATATCGCCGCACCGTCCGACCACCGCTCGCAGGTAAGGGGGTTAAAACGGGGACTGCGACGATGTTTAAAAGCCCTGTCACTCGGCTGGCAATTACTCGCCTTAATTAGCGGCAAAGGCAGAACAGGCAACCGCGTGGCATATCTTCCTCGTGAATATTCGTCTCGGGGGCGACCGCCGCTACAATTTGACGCCAGCTGCCAACCGGAAGCGGTCTCGGAGACCGACTTCTGCAGTAAACAGTTACGCGAGATCCGTTAACAGGAAGCGCGTCTGTCCATCGTGAAATTTCGGGGCAAAGTTTCACGTCACGCTTCTCGATTGTCACATTGGCACGGAAATCTGACTCAGTCACAAGAGAGAAAACATGTGAACAAATTGATACGTGTTCTGTGTTATACAAATACCTTTGCACAAAAGATTTATATATATGTTTTGTCGCATAAATAAAATGAATAAACGATTCCGATTTCGATTATTTATTTATTGCGCCATTTTCATTCAATTTTAAAATAGGTGCTAAATTGATGATAATTCTTTATAAAAGTCTATTAACCAGAGAGAGAAGAGAAAAGAAAATAAATGGAATAGAAAGGAGCGAGGTGTTAAAAATAAGTGTTAAAAATAAGTGAAAAATTAAGGGGAAAAAATTAAAGGGCGAAATTAATTAAAGGTCAAAATTAATCTTATTTACATAGCAATAATTGTGAAAATATTTTTTCACTTAATTGTACTTTGGAAATGTCTCATTCCTCTCATTTTGAAAAAAAGATCGCGTCGGGCGGCTGTTTGTATTGCGTCGCGGTAAGAGTAGCAAATTAAGGAATTAAACGCCCGTGCTTCCTGTTGCGCGATAAGTTAAGGACGGCAAATTCGATGTGGCGCGCGCGTTTCCGGGTGTCGCAGAGAAATGGAAACCGCGGCCAATTGCTTAATTGCGCCAGTGACGTCCCGTGTAATCAGGATGCCGTCGTTTGGATGCATTTACGACGCACCTACGCTAATTCGCCTGGTGACACATCATCACACTCTCTCTCTTTCTCTCTCTCTCTCTCTCTCTCTCTCTCTCTCTCTCTATCCATCCCATTTCCTTTCTGCTCGCTTTACACGAGTGATCCCGTGAAAGACTGTGTGACTCCGTCCTTTCTTCGAACGGCCAATTTGAAAGAGCATCAACAATGCGACAAAGGACCCTCACTGTGTCCTATAACTCCATAGGGCATCGGCAACGTCTTCAAAAAAGAGTCTGGACAATGGAGATGAGTCGCGGGTCCTTTTCAGCTTACTGATTTCAGTTGACGTTGTATGCGCGATACGTAGCCCGACTCATAAAAATTTATAACCGTCGTTTCATTTTAACGTAAATATTCAATTCCGCTTTCATCACGGCCAAGTTTCCAGCCATCGCGCGCGATCAAACTCGGCGAGAGAGAACGATGCGTATTCCGAGTTATTAACTCCGATGAGAATAAATGAATCATACGCTAACGAATTTTAATCAATGTTTACCGATAAAATTTCCGTTATTACCGCTGTTTAAAATACATATCTTCGCTCTCTCTTTCTTCCTTTCTCTCGGGCGGCACGGTGAGACGACCTCTGTCTAAATAGCCACCGGGAAAGCCGGGTTGATAAAATAAACCGCGGAGAGGAAAATATTGCACATTGATTTATATCGTACAATGGTAGTAAATAATGCTCTCCTCCGTTGACGAGGTTCGCATGCAACATCAGTCGCGCGTTAAAAGTCAATATATATATATATATATATATATATATATATATATATATATATATATATATATATATATATACGTTGGATTCTGTCCCGCGAAAATATAACACCACGACGCATCGATGAAATATATTTCACTTGCGGTATTTACCAGCGAACTGATTTTACGATTGTAGACTAGTATAGAGCTCTTCTTAGATTTCCGTCATATATGCACGGGCATGAAAATGACTACAAAATGACTACTGTAAAGAATTTTTCGAACGGCGCCGACAAAGATGAAGGACAAGGATACTTTTAACAAAGTGCGAAAGGTATGACGCATGTCTCGAGATTGACGGTTATATTTTTGGCTCGTCTTTTAGTGAGATTTTGGCTGCTTTTAAAGGAATGAACAATTAAAAACAGTTTTTAATCGTTCGTTATTTAACGGCATTCGATCGTTATGTATTATATTTTTTATTTTACCTTCATTTGTTTTTCTTTAACAGAATTTAAAAATCCAGCGCCTTATTTGTCTTACTCCATTTATTCCATTTACGTGTGTTGTAAATTATTAATCTAAATTATATCGTTTAAGATGTAAAAAAAAATTGCGTTGACAGCTGCGTGATCGTTTGCGAAATTGAAGTTTAAGTCATGGTGTCGTAAAAGCGTCACGCGATGACTTGTATTAATGTATTTCAGGCGAGCATTTCAAGATTGAATACTTTTGACACTTTTTGACACCTATCACACAAGTTGGCAACTAAAAAGTTGGCAAGTAGAAAGAAAATATGACATAAATAATTTGACTTAAGTTTTCGCTTTTTAAAACGTCTATTTATTCATGGAAATAATTTTGACTAAACAAATTTTATTTAAAAAATCTTGCAAACAGTTAAAATAAAAATTATGAAAAATTATCTTCTCTAAACGTTATTTAATATTATAATATTATTCTCGAAAAAAATGCACAAGAAAAATATTTTTCACATCATATTTTTTTTTTGCGCGTCATAAAAGTTTTTATAAATTTATTCCGCTTCGTTTGATCCACTTTATAATTTTTTTTAAAAACGAGATATAAATTTTTTAGGAATATGATACTGTGTACGGCAATCTTTTTTGTTAACTATTTAGGTATCAACAACTACTCGTTTATTCACTTCTCCATTGTTACATCTAAAAATATCTATTGTATAACTATTGTTTCTCTCTTTATATCCGTCCATACAAATTTCGACATAAATAATTTCGACTACACTTCGTATTTAACGTGCTTTTTTCCGCGGATTTCGATATTCCCACCGTTTCCATGACTGTTTTGTGTCTCGCACAAAAGGGTGACTGGCACGGAAAAGTATCTTTGAAGTAGAGATAAGGCTTCTCTTTTCTCTCAATCCCTTCTTGTCTCTCTCTCTTTCTCTCCTCCCTTCCTCCCCCCTCCCCCTCTTCTCCCCGCCCTCTTCTCTTCTCGTCTCTTTTTCTTTAAACGAGTACAAAGGGATTCCATTACCGGACGCGCGGAGGTATCTCATGACGGCGTCTCGCGCGTACTTCGATTAATAAATCTCGGGGGGGGGGAGGCTAATCGATCGCCCTGTGTCGCAATTTCCTGCAGGACTCCGGCCAGCGTTAGCCCCAATTTGCCAAAATCGGGGTGACGTGTCGCGCAATCGGCGGACCAATCGCTCGCTCGCTAATGGATTTATGATTTCAGTCATTCGCGCGAAAATGCGTTTCGCCCGTTTCGCCGACACACGTCCACACGTAGCTCTATCTCCTGCACGTCTGCGCTCGTGTGTAATGCGCTAAATATGTTGGAAAATTTATTTCTGGAATGAAATGTAAATACATATCGTCGCTAATGTATATTCTACGCCGGGACGACGATCGGTATCGCTGCCGTTTAAATAATTCATCAAGTCAAAACGAAAACTAAAAGGCTTTGCCATTTAAATTGCATAATCCTTTTTGAATCCATTATGCCAATTGCAGTTATATCTTATATATGCTAATTTACGTCGTTCCTCGGGTATTATTGAAAACGCTTTTGCCACTCGTGTGTCGCATTTATTTCAAATTTTGCTCGGGGGGGTTTTTATCCGCTCGTTTTCCTCCAAAAGCTAATCATCGTGCATCGAGAAATCACTGATAAATTGGAAGATAACTCGCGGGCGGGAGACAGCTGTAGGTTGCAAAATTGCAGAGAGAGGGGGGGGGGAGAGGAGAGGAAAGAAGAACTTCGGGAAAACGGTTTTCCATCCGCGGATCGACAAGAGATGCCGGAAATGATAGGTAACATGGTTTTGTTGGCGCCAGCCGTAACTTCCTGTCGGAGCCAGGCTTGAGAAAACGAGCCAATATCTTGCGCCGACAGCTCGGACGGACCTCGAGGTTGGACCAATCGCCCCGACGTCGGAAGTCGAAGACCCCGCTGCGAATCGCGCTTCTCAAAAGTCCCGATAACGCAAGTCCGTAGTTACACAAAAGAACCTCGTCGGTCGATACTTGATCCGCGCGACAAAAGCTGCCACCGAAAAACCTGTTCGATTGGCGTATTATAACCAGTTTCGACTTTAAAGTATAGCGATAACACTTGTGTAATATTAAAATTAACATCAGAATAATAATTACGATTTCTCGCCCTGGCATTAATTTTGATAATTTTGAAAATTAAAATTAAAACCGAGATAATTTCAATTCCCTCCTCGCGAGGGGAATTTTGCGAGATGAATTTACTTTTGGAATTTCAAAGATGCTCAGGTAGGCACATTTGTTACGCTATATTCTTAGCTCTCTCTCTCTCTCTCTCTCATCACGCGATCTCTCACGGCGATCGAGGGGTGCGAGGGAGTGCGGCGGGGAAAAGATGCGCGACGATACCGAAGCGTGGTGCCGCATACGTGTGCGCGTGCACGTATAATTTGCATCGCTCGGTCGATTCACGCGGAATTATGCAATTTGCACACACGGGGACGTATGGAAATACGCGTTTTCCGTGCGCGGTCACGGAATTGCAGACCCGTGTATTTCATTCTTCATCGTCCTTCGATGATTCAGCTGTCACGGGCGGGATGCCAGATGTTGTTTCGGATCGGATGTGGCCCGCCCTACATCGAATTACGATGAAACGCGAGGCGCAAAATGCAATCCCGCGGATTCGTGCGAAACAAACACGATGCGACTCCGCACCGTTCGTTCGCCTCTTCCGAGATGGAACGGTCGGCCGTCGACACGCGCTTTTATCGCTAAGCTGTATAAATAGTACGATGATTTTTTTTGCGACACCGATCGATCCATGCACTGCAACAATCGATCTTTGACCCTAAGCCGTTCTTACCGATAATTAGGTCCTTTTCTCGTTGCGCTCGTACACACTTATCTCTCTCTCTTGGAACAAGTAGAGCGAATAAGACTCGAACCGGTCGCGTGACGTAAATCGATGAGATAAATAATCGTGCGATTGCGCAACGCTCGAACTGAGCAAAAAAAAAAAAAGAACTTTCTCTCGATTATTCGTCGCTACGTGCCGCTTGCTCAGGAACACGGAGAGACTCGTGGCTTTTCTAACGGCTACCTCGCGATGCTGCGGACCGTAACACGATATCTTTGCGAAACCCCGGGCTGTAACGTCCGGCCTGGCCTGTATCGTGCGTAGCGTAAACGAACACCCCGGTATATTCAGGACGACACGTCGCAGGCAGTCCCTTCTTCTCTCCCTCTCCCCACCTCTCCCCTCCTGTAATTCCCGTCCCGTAGTCCTCTGTGAGACGGTAATTACGACCGCTGAAAGGCGTATCGATTTCTCGTCTCGCAGGAAGCCCGCAAAGCGCTCACGGAATCGCTCCGCGATATCTTAACTCCGGTTTTCAACCGGAAATGATACCGGCGAGGTTACAATCGACGACTCCCGTTTACGTCCGAGACGGACGCAGACGGACGTGCACGATGATGAGCAACGTGCGAATTATAGTTTCGCTCGAAAAGGACATGCGATGGGGTTCGATTATACGGACAGCCATTAACTCGACGTCCAATTATACGAACGTTCTATTACCTTGTACGATGAAATGGGGTGCCTATATTACGCGCGATTCGCATTCAATTTTCCTCGAGACAAGAAATAGCTCTTCGTCTTGTATTAAGAAGCCATAAAAAAGGAAAGTTGATAAGTTGTGAAGAGCTATGAAGATTTCGATAATCGAAATCGAAAAAATATTAAAGAGAGAAAATATTAATTCCATGATAAAAATTTAAAGTAACTTTATATTTAGCGCATGAAACGCTAGTTTTAGATATGCCAGTAAAATTCGTTTCAATTTTCATTTCATATTTTTTTTTTTCGATTATTTAAACCGTGACATTTTATAACTCATTATTAATTCTTTCAATGTGTTCTTAAAAGGAAATGCATAAACCAACTATCGATAGCATAATATTTTATTGAATTTCATTTATTAAATATTTTTTAATAAATACGATTTATTTTGGTAAATGCTCTCACAAAGTTGCATCATTAATATTTTTTTCCGGTTAAAATTAAAAATAGCAAAAATGTACAATAACCATCGGAATATCGAGATAACATCTGCTGTACTTTTTCAGAGAGAGAAATAATTTTTATGGTAATGCTCTATTGCGATCCGCGCCAAGCGCACCTCGCGAATGCCCGATAGAACCAAAAAGGAGCAGCGATGACGTCAGGAGTGGCAGGAATGCGATAGCCATTGCGGATACCTACCTACCTACCTACCTGAAGACGGCGGCCGCGGGAGATATGGCGGTCCTTATAGTAAAGGCTTATATCCAGACGCAGCCGGTAGTTGATGGGGAATGCGATTTTTTTCCTCATACTTCGGATCGACCTTTAAGGGGCAATGTAATTTACAGCGTGCGGTTGGTTGCATGCGGATGGGACTGTAATAAGGGGTCGTCTCGCGTTATTAATGCACGCAATTATGCCTGAAAACGAGCGTGTCATAGATAACGGACGATCGCGCGCGTATAACACTACGCTATGCACAAGGCACTCGGCTTCCTTTCACAGCCGACAAAAAGCGGCGTCGTGCTGCGGCGTGTCGTGTCGTGTTAATAATGCCGTGCGTAATGTCGCAACGCGGCGCAAGAAATAAACGTAATAACTTGCTCGGCTAATTGATTCAATACGGCCTTCGACCGGCGGTCGGCGTTCGGCCCCGGTCGTGGTCGTCGATTAGAAAATCCCGCCGCAAGAAAACGCGACGACTGGCATTTCTTGCGAGCGGCGAAGCCTTCATACACGGGGGTCGTCGACACGCTCGCGCGGAAGGAAAGGGAGAGACGGGGGGAGAGAGAGAGAGAGAGAGAGAGAGAGAGAGAGAGAGAGAGAGAGAGAGGAAAACACCACGGCACTAGCTGTAGCTCGGGCTCGCGATTGGCGAGCCCGAGAACCCCGTAGGACGACGTCAGTTGATTATGGCCTTCGCGTGGGTCGTGTTCCTTTTCGCGTGGTGAACACCCCCGCCCGTGAGAATAATGACAGCGCGCGTGACGGTGCTTCGCGATTATCATTATTTTCCGCAACGCCGAGATGAACGTCCGCGTAGCGCTAATCGATTTCCATGGAGATATTTCACGGCGCAACATCGTGGATGTCTGATTAGCGGAAGTTGAGTACTTTCCTTAATAGAGAATATTAATCGAGGATGCTCGAGGATTAATATTCTTAATTCCATGCGGATATATTTTCACGATCCAATATTATGGATATCCGATTGCAATTGGGAGTCGATACTTTTCCAATATTAAGGATACGTGCATGACTCACGTAAGATTCTTGCGACTTGCAATATTGTAGGATATCGCAGTCAAACGACTTATGATTGAATCGGTCGTGCTGTTCTCAGAATAAAATTGATAATAAGCAATTCAGTCGTGTATATGACGAGCCAGACAGGGTCAACTTCGTTTCCTTCTCTCAATATCCGCTCTCGCAAAATATTCCAATTTCGATGAATAACTCGGTTCGCTCAATCGACTTCCGGTAGACGGAACCGAGGGACGGGGGCGGGATCGTTTGGCCGATCTCGATGTGTCAAAGGGGAGGGGGACGGGGGCTTTTCAGCACGGCGCGCCCTCTCGGGCCGGGACACGGCCCGACAATATTTCGATTTTCATTTAGACACGACGCGTAGCGACACTTCGGGCGAAACAGGAGTTTTAATTAAACCCGCGATCCCTGCACCGAGCCCCCTCCGATATTCAAATCAGTAACTCGCATCTCGCGCCGCTGCGCAGCCTCCGTTTGGCGGCAGATGGCACCGGACTTCGTCATACATCGGGGAAAAAGGTGTCTACGTTCTGCAACGACGCTGCAGACACTCGCAAAACGTAGCTGCCACGACGTCGCGCAACTGCGGAAAGTTTCGCGGCGTTAATCGCTAAAGGATTACCGAGACGGTGCGCAAGAACCGGGCGGGGAGACCCCCCGCGACGACGAAGATTCGAGAAACTTTAATGCGACATTCCTTTAATTCGATCTGATTCTTCTTTTCCGAAAGAGAATAAAATATTGCGATATGTTACGCAATAATGAATATTATTATTATTACGTGCAACTTTACTGATGAGACGATCGAGAATAAACACACGCGGTATTTTATCCGCATAAATCACTTTTATCAGATAAGAAGAACGATTAGCCAAATCCTGAATTCTAAAAAGTATTTGACGGCTGTATCGTTGTAATTAAATCGCTCAATTCCCTTGGCCGGAGATAGCTCATAAATCATCCCGGTAACGTCTGCGATCGACGGCATTTGTGTTGGACAGGTAGAACTCGGACATGGCAATAGAATGGATAATGTGAAGGATCATGAATGGTATAATATATTGTATTTCATTTGAATAACTTTTATTGTTTGAAATGTGAATGAAGGTAATTTGATAAATAATATTCCAGTGCTCAAAGTTAAGCTCGATGCAAACAATTTTAAATTAAAAAGGATCTCCCTTTTATTTTCTAAAAAAAAATATTAATACAAAATGTTTTTATAATTATATTATTTTTTTCACTATTCAGTTATATTTTATTTATTGATCATTATTTAATACACGATGCCGTTTTTCGAAGGAAAAGAGATGAAATGTAAAGTCGCCGAGTGAAACGTTAATTTGACAAGAGTACTCGCGCCACATAGCATTAAGAACCTGTTAAACTGCGAACTGCGAACGCTTCCTTCAAACTGAGAACGAGTACTTGGGAACAATCACGTTTTCAATCGTGCAAGCTAGTTTAACTTCCGCGCGCAAACTTCATCACCGGTACCACCTTGTTGGAGTAAATGAGCGAAAGAAGCGGGAAAATGGAGGACAAGGAAGAGAAACCGCGAGCACTCGCTGTGCGAGAGAGAGAGAGAAAAAAGAGAGGGGGAGAGAGAGAGAGAGAGACAGACTGATCGACCGCGCGAGTTCGCGAAGCGAATGCCGAATGATCGAGCGAGAATTTATTGGCAGAAGTTAATCGCGCGGGGCGCGGCAGGGGGAGAGGAGGGGGGACACGACGGAGGACGGAGGATTTCGAGAACATCGTTTTCTACCACCTCCCTTATTGGCGTCGGCCGTGGGTGAGAGAGTTACCCACGTCTTCTTTGCTCGCCGCTCACATGTCGCCTACATGTTCAACTTCTTCTCTGACCGTCACCGTCGGTCGGTTTCTTCCTTCCTGCCGAACGGCACGAACTTAATTTCGCCCGAGCGATCCTTCGGTGATCCTTATCGAGCCGGGCGATTCAGCTGACATTCCCCGTCGAAGGCGGCGATATCCTCTTAAAACGTCTGCCACCGGCAATCCGGTTATCTTTTTCGCTCACGGAGGAAACGAGCGCTATTAATTCACGGGAGAAGAGGATTTATCACTGATGACGTGTTACGAGTAAATTATGCGAGTTTTACCTGTAAGGAAACGCAGAATGACGAAAGTAGGCGACTCTTAAAAAAAAAAAAAAAAAAAAAAAAAAAATACGAAAGATTCTGCGTAGTTTTAGAAAAACGATCTCCTCGTAATTCCTCTTGAAATTCATTATTTGACAGCACGCCGGCCTCTTTATTTCCAATACCTTCGCAAAGCTGCCGTATTTGTTTCACACGCGGATACTGTAATTGACATTTAATTTTCGTTATTTCGATTTAAAGAAGAGACAAACTCGATAAATGACCGCGACGGCCGATCATTCGCCGTTCATATTCGGCCGCTTTGCATGCGCGACGGCCGCGTCGCCGTCACTTTCCGTAATTAAATGACACGTCCGTTCAATTACCGGTTAATTCCATTACTTGCGCGACTAATTCGTTATTGCCTTTCGATTTCCGCTCACGCATCGCCCACGTGCGCGCTCGATTTCTCGTATCTTCTCCTTCTTTCGCCCCGGCGAGCACGACGGCCGAGCTTCGTCCGCGTTGTTCCGACGACGATAGATTGCCCGCTAGGACGTTCGCCCCCCCCCCCCCCTTCTCCCGTTCCCTCTCCAATAAATTTAATAACTCCGGTTTTCATCGGCAATTTTTATCCACGCTGAAGAATCGATCTGTTGTCTTCTTACAAAAGCGCAACCTTTGACAAATGGCCGCCGTAATGTACTGCCGACACTTTCAGTTATCCGTATGACTTTATTTAACAAACGACTGGACGCTGCAAACTAATACATCATTTCTCTTGTTATTTCGTTCGCAGTTCGTTTTTCCCGAATCCCCGAAGATTTCGACATTTCTCTCCTGCCCCCCCCGTCTCTCTCTCTCTCTCTCTCTCTCTCTCTCTCTCTTTCTCCTCCGCATCCCTAGTATTTTTACTTCTGCACTGCTCTTTTTTATTTTCGTAGGAGCGAGAGAGAGAGAGAGAGAGAGAGCTGTACCATATGAAACCTTGAAAGCGCATCGCTCCTTTTTTGCGCGTTTCTTTATTTCGTCTAGAGAAATAAAGAGAATGGAAGTAACGTTTCTCGAAATAGTGAGAGCCGCGAACGAGACGTAAGCGGGACAAAGGGAGCAACGCGGTATTTTCCGACAAGTGCACCGTATCGCGACTCTTTCGTCGATCGGCCGATCTCTGCCGATGCTCTCGTTTCGCTTTTAAGTTATTTTTAAGCGGCGACGACTTCGAGACGACTTCGAGACGGGACTTCGGGACATCCGTCGACGGACAAGGCACAAGAGGAGGAACAGCCTCGGTCTCGCCTCGGTTTCCGCCTCGGCCAGATAACGGGCACGAGAAATTCTCGGAAGGACGTTACGCGCGATCGTCGCGTCGATGGACCGCTTAAACGCGTCGCGAACCATCGGCAAGAAAGCTGCCGACGTTCGCTTTGCTCGCTGGAGCTAATCGACCGGCGAAACGCATAACGGGATCGACCTAGCAAACTCGCCACTGGTATTCATCGGTTCTTCCTAGTGTTTTCTCTCGCGCGAACGCTTCTTCTTGTGAATAAGGCAAACTTAGCATTTTTTTTTTTCTATTTCTTGAGAAATATTATTCTAGGAAAATGATGAAAACCTGTTTACCGGCGAATTCCTCGCAGTTAATAAAATATAGATATACGCACGTACATAGTATTCTTGTATGGAATTTTTAAAATATCTTTATGTTTTCTGCTGTTATTTCTCTTACGGGTTATAGAGAAACTGAAGAAAATAATAAATTTTATTAAAAAAAAAAAAAAAGACTTATTGAATTTAGAATTATTTGCATCTACGTGCAACAAATAATTTCTATTCTTCAATTAAAAGTTTATTATGAAAAATAAAAATTCGCAATATATAGTCATAATATTTATAAAAATTATTGAGTTATAAATCATCAACCGTTCGTACGATTGAATATCAACTCGGAACGCAGATGCGCAAAAGGAGCACAAAAAGACATTCTATTCGGAGAGTAAGGTCCTCCGGCATATAAAGAGTTTCGCTCGAGGGATGACATCCCGTTGGAGAACTTCGGCGAATCCGAACGTCGGATTATAACGAGAACGTCATGAATGCGTAACTGGAGAAGCTTGGTGGGACGTCCCGCGGCTTTATACGGAATATAATTCCTCCGATAAATAATTCCCGCGGTCGCGATGCCTCGAGTATCATCCCCCCCCCCCTCTCCCTCTCTCGTCTTCAACGACTGCGCAGACGGCCACCCCCGTCGGGGGGGGGGGGGGGCCGGAGGGGGGAGGGGGAGGGGGATACTCGAAGAGAAGTCGCTTCCTAAGCCGGATTCAGGCCTAATGGTGCGCGCAATTATTCTACTCCGAAGGGAGGCCGCCGATCAGACACCGACGGTCCCGTCCCGTCCCGTTCCGTTCCGTTCCGTCTCGTTCCGACGCGGCGCGACGCGGCGCCGGTTTCTCATCCGGCCCGACAGTTTCGCTAATGGCGAGCAAACTGCACCGCCAAAGTTGCGCATCCGCTAAATGCGAGGGCGTGTGCTCGTAATCTCTTTCCGCGTGACGGACACGCCGCTCGTAAAGACGAAACGGATTTGGATCGGGAGGGGGGGGAGGGGAGGGGGGAGGGGGAGTGTTCTCCTTTCTTCGGTCCTTTCGTTCGCGGGACCACCGAGGTAGATGATCTGGTCCCATGAAGTGGTCCACAATGAGCCAGAGAGAAACTGGATTTGCGAGATCTGTAGGTACATGCACGTGTGACGTTATCTGTGATTAAATCGCATTCGATTGTTTATAAATCAATTTTATTGCATTACGAGACATAGATTGGCTCCTATTCGAGTCAGGAAATAAAATATGCGAATTTGTTTAGATTTTATTTTATCTCGTTTAATTTTTATGAATGTAGATTTATTATAGTCTTCTTAATATATTCCCTGTGTATAGAAGGTATTGTATCTTAATATATTTTACGTCATCTTCTGATATATACGAACCATGGACGAGCTGATGATATCGAATTGCAATTTGGAACATCAGCTTATCTGCTTTCATTTGGTATTTTGCGATTTAGATTCTTAGCGATTTATTGGTGACTTCCAAACATGTTTTCGTAGCGACCGTATGGCGCGGTGCAGGAATGCGTTTCGATTGAGATGCAAAACGAAAGGATAGAAAGGATCGATACTCGGTGCCACTGCAGCATCGCTTATTGAAAGTCACTCGGGCTAATGCGTTTCTTTCACGTATTTCTTATCGGACAATTGGAATGCGCTTCGAATTGTATTAACGCTAATCAATACTCGCAACGCGTGTTGCATTACCGCACTCTCACTCGGCTCCGCTGGATGACGGCATGTCTGTTTCAAGGAAAGAGAAAGAGAAAGAGAAAGAGAGAGAGAGAGAGAGAGAGAGAGAGAGAGAGAAACCGTTACTAAATACTTTTGAAAAACTTTTTCCATCTCCGCATTTACCTCGGGGTCTGTTTAACAATTCTCTCCTCACCGCGCGTGCACACCCGCTTACGATTGTTCGCTCGCAGTCGAGAAACGTCTCTTGCATTTGATTAATCGTCTACGAACGAAATGAAAATATCGTCTTTGCTGGATACTTAAACGAATCTCCGTGCAATCTCGCGGCACTTTCGGAACCGCAAACGGAACGTTGCCGCTTCGACTTCCGCCTCATCGTTCCGCGGTGGATGATTTGCAGCCGCAGCACGACGACGCGCGCTCGGCAAAAAGCGAATGGAAAGCAGCGGGAAGCCACCGACTCGATTCCGTCCTTGGTTTTATCGCTCGTAAAGCTCGGTCCGCAACGGCGGCGGCGGCGGCGGCGGCGGCGGCGGCAGCGGCAGCGGCGGCGGACACGGATCGTATAAACCCCGCTCCGACACCCTTTTCGCTCTCGCGCTCATAACTCTTCCCGGTCTTCCTTAACCGCCCACATGCACTACCACCGACGGAATACGGCTGAGTACGGAAGCACAACGGAGTGGAAGTCGAAACGAGCAAGTGCTCGTTAATACGCGGCCGCGATAAAGCGGCGCCCTCGCATCAAGTATCCCCAGAGAGCGAGCGAACGGTTCAAGGCTGTCCATGTGAGACGAAAGCGGCTGTCGCAACAACGCCGCTTATTCATGGGATATAATCGTGTACGTAAATTAATATACCTAATGCCGATCGCCGTTTGATCATCGCGACAGAAACGGAGAAACGGAGTATAATTTACACTAGATAGAAAATTATCATTTCTGTCGCCGGAACTTATTAAACTTTATAAATATTGCACTATAAATATACGTTAGAAGCGTAAGACGCGTTCGACGGATATATATTCTTTATTAAATCGTCTCTATTAGTTATCGGTCTAATTCAAGAGAAATGGTCCGGCATTGATGCTGACCGCAAATCCACAGGAACGACGTGGCTCGATCGACTGGATGTCGAAGGAAGGACCCTTTGATGGGGCACCCGGTGGGGCCATTCAACTCGGGCACCCACCCTTTGACCCGCCATTTACACCAGCGGATAGTGTCGATGTAAATGGCCATTAGACTGCCCGCAAAACCGACGTACGCGTATGTGTGTGTGTGTGTGCGCGCGCGCGCGCGCGTCGATTGGCCGGAAGCCGATTTTCCTTGACGATCATCGCTGACAAGATCGTCGCCGTCGAGTCTGGAATGTCGACGATAAATCCATAACGCCTGGTCATGCTAATCGATCATGAGTCTGGACGCCACCCTTCCCGACAGGCATCCTAGCGTTCGCGCGCATTTTTCGGAAAACCGACGGAAAATCTTTCTCAGCCGGTAGATAAAAGATACGTCGCGTTGCCAGTATCGCGGAAATTTATTAGGATCTACACGAGTCTTCAGGAATGACGTCAGATTTATTGAGCCATTGTTCACCGGTATCCGCGCGACTTCTCCGATTTCGCCGCGTGGCTCCTAGAAAACTTTCTCTCTGATCAAAACAGTCTCCGATTCCTTTATTTTCTCTCGTATCTTCTCTTTCCATCTTCAACGAAAGAGTATAATCCTGTCCAATGCAACGTAATATACGAGAATTTAATGTATTCGATGCAAATTATTTTAAATCTCTTGGAAAAATTTCTTTATAACTTTTTACACTTATAATATTTCACTCATCAATATGGCATATATATATATATATATATAAACTTAATGGAGAGCCTT
Source organism: Pogonomyrmex barbatus (assembly GCF_055798465.1). Classification (NCBI taxonomy): domain Eukaryota; kingdom Metazoa; phylum Arthropoda; class Insecta; order Hymenoptera; family Formicidae; genus Pogonomyrmex; species Pogonomyrmex barbatus. Next base: position 3,140,592 of record NW_028297182.1, on the reverse strand, counting down.
AATATTAGAAATCGATAATCCACTTGGTAAGCGTTTTAATGAATTCCACCAATGAAATCTACACCACAATCCGCAATATCGTAATAGATTTAAACAAGCTTGAAATAATTATCCCTCCCGCCGAAAGCGGAGGATCGAAGCGAAACTATCGCATAGTTAGAAACTCGGAAACATTATATTCCTGCGATACGCGCAAAGGGCAATGGTATTAGCGCGTGATATACGGGACGGAATAAACTGGCGAAAAGTAAAAAAAGAGAAAAGGATACGGCTATCTGCCCGCGCTGTTGGATTCTTATCTGGAAAAACCATATCTCCTTCGAGAGAGAGAGAGAGGGGGGGGGAGGGAGCAGATGCTAGACAGGCAATTCCGCGGAAAGAAGCCGTTTTAGGACAATAATTTCGCAGTTGTGATTGAATTATACGCGAACAAACTACTACCGTCGTTTCGTGTCGCCCTTCTCGACTGGTCGTTCGATCTTCTCTCTCTTTCTCTCTCTTTTCCTCTCGCGCGCTCGCTCTCTCTTTCTCTCTCTTTCTCCCTTTCAACCCCCTACTGTTCCCCTTTCATTCGCCATAAACTCCGACGCGCCCGCAACTCCTCCTGGCCGCTCTCGCACTCTACTGTTCCGTATTTGCGGCCCTTCATTTGCAGATAACCACTCGTGGAACCACCGAACAATCAGCCGTGCCCTAGAGTACATCCTTCCATTCATTTCCTTCCTTCCTTCCTTTTCTTCCCTCGTCCCCTTTCTCGTCCGCTCTGCCTTTTCTCACGCTTCCTTCCGCCTTTCCGTTCCGCTTCTGTCTGTCGACACGCGAGACAGGATTAAAAAGAAACAACGGTGAAAAGAGACGGTCGGTCTTTTCCGACTCGTGGACATTGAAGCGTTCCACAAGAGTCACGGAAGAGTTCACGTTATGAAAAAATAATCCTAAACTTAGTAAAATTAGAGAAATAAAGTATCACGATAAAAAATACGAGACAGAATATAAGAAGAAAATTAACAAGAATTTACAAGTCTAGACAGAGAAGGACAGAGACGTGTCTTGAACAGAACACATGGCCAAGTTCAGGGTTAAACGGAAACACTGTCTGTGTTGCGTGTCGTCGTACCAGACACGCGGAGATAACGAAGGGAGATTACGATAACAGAACTTAAGGTCTGTTTCGTACCAATATTTTTTTTACAAATACAACATTAATTCTTGTTTAGATATAAGTAATAAAAATTAAACAAAGGGAAAAAGAATACATAATAAAAATTTAAAATCAATCGCTTGAGCTTTAATATTTTGTTTGTTTTAAGTTAAACTTGACGAAGAATAAATCTGTGCAATTAATTGTACTAAACTATATACATCCTATGCACAAACAAATTATTTTGGAAAATCTTTTCTATATCTCGCAAATTTAATTAATCGAGTAGTTTATAACTAAACATCATCTACTCCGAGAAAGTCGCGTTGTCACGGACGAACGATACACGTTCGACGGCGGTGAATCTCGTGGATCGTAAAAGCGCGGTCGTAAATTCGCGATCCTGGGCTTCAGCATTACACGTATAGAGCTATATGCCGGTTGCCACGAACGATTTTGCACCTCTGATAAGAGAGAGGGAGGCCGTTGTTCTCGAAGATCGATGTTCCGGGCGCACGCCCCGAGACGAGAGAATGACACCGCATAAATTCTCACCCTCGTCCCGTGTAACGCGGGATGACGTTTCGGGATTCTCCCCGTTCCCGCAAACCAGCTGCACTCGAATCGAGACCTCGATGAGCTATGTCTTTCATTTCCTTTCCCCCCGAAGAGCCCCGTGTTTACGAGCCCTCTCATCCTCCCTGTTCGATCGCTAAATAGACAAGAAGAGATCGAAAGCGGAGTCTATCCGCGGTATCATACATCTTAGATAGATCGTCGATAGTAAATCGACATCAGATAATCCCATAAAGGTAATAATAAGTTAACGAACTTCATTATAGTTCTCGAAAGAAGATCCAATCAGAATGAAACTAGCGGCGGAACCTTAACCGAGAGTAATGGTTACTTTCGTTGGCTCTCCATTCACTCTAGAGAGTCCCGAAAATAGAGTTGTTACGAAAATAAACTGTAATCTCGATTTCTAAATACAAGCAGTTAAATTTAATTCCAGTGAAGCTTCTTTGGATGTCTATAAGAGAAGATTCGTAAATTTTTTACATTCAAAGTGATACTTTACGTGAGTGGTCTCTTCTAACGACACACGATTTACGACACGATAAGCGAACGCGATTGTAATTCGCGCTGACGTATCGTGATAATATTTTCGACGGGCATTACAATATTGACAATCCATCTTATACGGAAGTGACTACGGGGGTGTATACCGCACGTGGCGCGATACAAAAGATGGCTCGATTCCCTGTTTTTCGGACGTCAACGGTCTATCAACGGGACAACCCCCGATCGGTCGGTGGTAGGAGGGATTGTCGTTCCGGTAACTCCCGGGTGTTTGTTTTCCTTCTGGTCCCTCCTGTTTTTCCTCCATTAGCGACTTTACCACCCCCCCCGCCTGTATGCCTTCCTCCCACGGCTCTCCCTCGCTCGCGCCCGTCGTCTTGGTCGTTTTCCTCGGGTTACCCCACGTCAACAAACACCTGACAACTTCCCGTGACTATCGTCGGAAACGACTTCTCGAAGTTGCCTTGTAGACAACGCGTCACCCCCTGCGGGTTCCCCCCTCCCCTACTCCCTCCCCCGATTTGCCCGCGTATGAAATCCACATATCGAGTGCGGAATTGCCTTCCCCTTGCCTTCTTTCATAATACGACGGCCCATCAAGCAGTCTCTTTCTTCCGATGGCTATCTATATACTTTTAAGGATGAGAAGATAGCATATGTTCCGCAATAGCTCCCGGGAAACTACTGACGCTAAGAACCCCCTGCTACACTTCAAAAGCCACACAACTGTGGCTCTTATCCTTTTCTTTTTTTTAAAATTCCTTCCCTTCTTTCTCTCTTTCATCAATATGTAATATACACGGTATAATATAGAATTCAGCTTTATTGTCAGTCGAACTGACAAACATCGATTTGCGAAACTAAAGGAACAATAGAGAGATAGTATAGATTGTATGACGAATTAACTGAGAATTAATATTTGTTTTCATATCGCGTGTAGATAGTGTAACAAAAATTAACCTTTTGTATCGTATTTACGCGCATTTCGAAGAGATTAAAAAAAGATCGGCTCTTTTTTATATATACGGTATTTTTAGTTAAATCGGCATTCGAGATACACACGCGGCACTGGAACGGTCTATTATTGTGAACGACATTCCCGGGATTTTTAAATCTACGCCGTTTTTCACGCGAACGATAAAAATATACCGCGCCCCCGCTTGAATTGTCGTTTTGATCGAGTGGATACGCACTCGATAGTTTTTACGGATTCCAGCGTGCATCGCTTTTATTTTTGAAAAACACACGCGTTATCTTCTTTTTCCGCGGCTGCGTAGCTGGCAAGGTCGCGCGTATCATCTTTCTCCCCCTCCCTCCCCCCCCCCCCGGTCTTCGTTTTGCGGTACACGTCGAAGCTGGGGAGAACACCTAACCGACGAGAGAGAGAGAGAGAGAGAGAGATCTCCAGACTTTCTGCCTCGTCTTCTGCAAGCGCTTCTTGATTATGTAATGGCATTCCTCGAACCAGTTATGCCAAGGACGCATACCAGTCGCGTACGAACGCTTCAAGTATCGTTCAAGATCTAGAAGAATCTGATCCTTATAAGTGAAAGGGACGACACCTCGGTGCCAAGAAATACCAGTTGAGTCTGGACACTATACATGAATAGATCGAATAAATTCGTTTTACGTTAGATTAGCTGTGGACATCACGTTACGTCTGACACAGTTATTGAATTATTTCTTCGGTAAAACTTCATTAAATTCCTTCTGCCTGTTTTTGTGTGGAGCTGGTTGTCCTACAAAATCGTTGCGTTAATCTTCAACTATGTATCGAGAAAGAATTTCAACTCATTTTTTTTTTTTATTATCTACAGAGTTATTTAAGACAATTAAGATTATTTAAGATAATGATTATTTGAGATAAGAAAAAGAATTTAATCTCAAATGTTTATCGGAGTAGTTTTGGGACGTGGGAGTTCCTTACGGAAGCAGTTTCTCGCAGGGCGTAATTGGAACTTGCCGGAAACGATTTTATTTAAAGACACGTTTATCCTCTGTAAAATGCACAAATGCTGCAATTCGATCGTTCGCGTTGCAACAGGCGATTACGAGGCTTCGATTACGAGGCTTCGCGTTCCCGTTGGCGTTTCCCCGATACTTCTCGGCTCTCCACCCCCACTTCGCGTGGCCGGCCTGTGGCGGCGATTCGCGATTCTTCGTGTCTCACGGAAGTCGAAGCTGCCGCGATCGGCGAAATAGGCCTCGGCACGCCCTCTCCTCGTATCCCCGGCTGTGTCGCCGATTGATTCGCGGCGGAGCGACGGAGAAGGAACGTGAGCGGGAAAGGTGCCTAAGGCAAGAGCAAGAAAGTTCGCCGTTCGTGCCGCACGCGATAAGTTGTAACGACACGTGAAACACTCCGATAATCACCATCATTCCGCGATGCTGCGATAGAGAGCTTATAGCTAAACGCCGCAATCGCGATTCGGTTACATCGTTTTTCGGATTATCGATGTATGGACGGGAGCGTCGAGTCAAAAATAACTGTCTTGGGAGATGTAGAAAAGGACAAGACAATGTGTGGGAGGGTAGGAGGACTCCGTGTAGACCAGGGCCAATAAGACTTATGCCCGAGTCCGATCAACGCAGATCAATTTTAATCTCGGTTCAATTTAATTTTCATCTTTTTCTAGTTCCAAGAATTAGAAAAAGATGAAGAGCAAGTTGAACCGAGATTAAAGTAAATCTACGTTGATAGAATCGGGCATTAATGATACATTTGCCTTTCAATTTACCTGTTTTGCATAATAAACAAGTAGAGGCCATAATTATTATTAATAATATGTAATACATAATAATTTTAATTTTGCGACATTTATATAAGCACATGCTTAAATAAAATTAAAAATTGCATCACGTTAAAAATATTTCCAATTGCCTATTGTTCCCTTTCTCGCTAGGCAAAATTCAACCAAGAAAATAATAGAAAGAGAGAGAGAGAGAGAGAGATCCGTGCATTTGCTTCTCTCTTTCTAGATCTCTGTCGAAATGAAAGAGCAAAGAAATTTTGCCGAATATTCCGTCCAGTACTTACTGTACGTTTCGGACGTTGCGGTATGAACAAGCTTGAAGGAATTCTTTTATTGTTCTCTTACAACTTACACATATACATAGCCAAGTGTGCGTTCGTAGAAGAATACCGTGTCAATAAAGCTAATAGCGAGTCAGGATTATGCGAACGGCATTACAATAAGCTGTTATTCCAAGTCGCGAGTTATGAGTGGCAAATTAATGGATCGAACAATAAAATGCGTACGCCTCCATTAACACACAATGGAGTGAAATGTCCTTAGATTCTTCATTATTCGGGGAGGCAGTTACCACGAGTATCATCTCTTTCCACGAAACTACCTCTCGACTCTTTTTTCACGATCCATCGCACGGCACGTTGTGAATTTATCCGTCGGACGGTATATATTATTTAAGAATACAAGGAATTCCAGCTCGCGCGCGGCAGTCTTTTCTTCGACGCGGGAGAATTCCCGAGCGAAACTCCCTCCCTCCCCCTTCTCGAATTACTATCGCGGCATTCACGGGGTGCGATCGCGCGGATGAGTAGCGGAAGCTGGGAAGCAAGGGAGTAAGGCACGATGAGACACGTACCCGGATATCCCGCAACGACAATGGCAAACCATCTATCGTTATCTTCCTTCCCGCCGGCGTAATCGACGTCTAATTCCGGATGTGCGATATTGATTATCCGGAAACCGTGCGGGGAGGGGGGGGGGAGGGGACCGGGAAGGAAGGAGGAAGGGAGAAAGGGCGCGCGTTGTGTTTCGCACGACGCGCGTTCGCACCCACGACGCGGAATTGCGGAATTGCGAATTTCGCAACGGACGACGTCGATCCGATGAGCACCACAGCAGTGGTGCTTGCAGCGTTTCATGATTGTCACGTTCGTTGATTATCGCTAATTAAGGTCGCGTTCTCAGAGATCCCCGTTCTCCTCGAGCCTCTCTTCCCCCTCCTCCCCCTCCCTTCCCTCGATCCCCTAGGTTCTAATCGACCTAATACGTTACCGTTTCGCGCTATCTCGTGCGTTTGAGGATCAGAGACGACGTTAATCGGCAAGGATGTCTCTAATCTTCGATTGCCTTCGGAGGAGGCCAGATGAACCGCAAACGCGATTCTCGCGTGATATTCCGAAGAGAGGCTCAATTACGATCGCGTGATATGTGTGTGTGTGTGTGGCACGATGTAAATAACGTGATCAAGAAATTACAAGAAGTTACGTGTCTCGAATTAATTGGAGATTACGGTGGAAGAATAACGTTTAATTGCCACGGAATTTCTCGTAGGAGGACGTTATTCAATTAATTGTTGCATCGAGCCGCGCGCAGTACATAAAATTTACATTCGTAAGCTAATGTGTCGTAATGCGACCCAGATATAGATCAGATAGGTTTACCGAGAGAACTCGCATAGATTTGCATGAATTAATCTCGTCGGATAATTCCCATATGCCGTTGCAATTTGTAGTCAATTGGACCGTATCGTTTCTCGATCTGTGCTGGATATAAGATGTGCCGTCGGCACATCGCGTTGATAAGTAAGATAGATAAATGTATGGGAAGATAGATCGATCGATCTTCAGAAGAATCAGAAGAAACGCGTAAACAGGTCGAGGACAATGAGAGAGGGGAGAGGGGAGGGGACCAAGGATAGACGGATGCCTCGATCGACGATGAATGAAGAGCGAAGGAGCCGTCGAGTTGAACATTTTCGCGTCTCGACGAGAAGTTTTCCGCGCGCTTGAGAGCCCTCGAAACTTTTCAATAAAGTGTAAACTTACTTTCCATACGTCTCGAATGACAAAGTTCGTTCCGCCGCTATCGTTTTTCGAAGGAATTTAGGAGCGCCCGAGAGACGCTCCCGAGGGCGTTGTCGATAATCATTTTTGATGCGCTCTGGAGAAGTTTCTAGCTTCGCTTGTGATTCGCGCGTAGAAGAAGTCGCGATCGCGTAGTGCAAATTTACGCGAACACGTTGCATCCTCGCGCACACTGCCAAGCCTTGAAGGCGAAAATATTTTTCGGAGGTTTATTTTAAAAATTCGAAAATTAAAAAAATATTAAATGTTATATATATTAAAAATTCGAAAATTAAAAAAAAATTTAAATTTAAATTTAAAAGGTCCGAATTAACGGCTAATATTTTACAATGTAAATACTACATTTATTGCCTGCGGTTAAACACGAGACAAAAGGGGAATGTTCTTGTGTAGAAATTACACGGCAATTAAACGTTTATCTTCCTAATCTATCTAATTTGCTCTTCAACGGACGGTTTTTCCCGAAACAAAATGCGCGATTAGCCGCGCAAACCGCGGGAAAACCTTTTCTAATGTGGAGAACGTCGACGTAATAAATAATATCTTTGTGTCCATCTTGTTTCCACGTAACGAGCTCTGCCGTTATACGTTATTCTCCACGAGACGGTACTCCACCGCCGAGTTTGGAGCTCTAACGGCCGACACCATCGCTAATTGCCGTCCGTATAATTACCATATCGGGGAGATAAATATAGAGCTCTTACCTTCTACGGCCAACGAGACAGCCCGCCGACATTACGTCCGCGCCGTTTAAAGTCCCCGAAAGATAGCACGGGGAAGGAAAGAGGGGAGGCGGGAGAGGGGGGGGGGTAGTATAGTATAAAATATGAGCTTCGAACACACGAGCCACGCGACGAAGGTTCTAACGAAGTAATCTACTCGTCGGCGAACCGGCCTGTTTACGTATTAATAAATGTTTCGATTCCTCTCGCTTTAATATTATCTTTGCAGCGATTTGTCTGTCTGAAAGCCGAACTGTTTGAGAAGCGAAGAAAGATCAAAGCGCTATAAGCTCCTAAGCGCAGGGGTGGTCAATCCGGCGGCATGCGCTGTCAGAGAAAAATTTAAAAAAGCAAAAATAACAATGAGCAAGAAGTCTTTTCGCTTTTAATGCACGAGAAGAAAACGGTATGAGATTACGATCTTTTTTTTTTTTTTTTGCTCAATTCTAGCATAGAGTAGCACGCCAAAGATTTTAAACATTCGTAATGGCACACCAGACAAAAAAGGTGGCCACCTCTGTTCTAGCGTAAGTGTGTAGGAAGAAGAAGGAATTCGCGAACATCGTAGTCGTTAGATATACGATATCGCACTCGAAATTTATGTAGTCGCGCTATTAATCGTATATGTTTTCGAGTTACTATTTCTTGTGGACACCACGTAGGAATCATTCTAAAATAAATCTGGAATGTGCGGCCGCGATACACGACGTTTGCAATATAATAACCTGCACGGGGGAAATGTAATTATGTTTTGGCTGTCGTCCGCTTCCGTATTACGAGGAGGAAGTAATATATTCCAAAGGAAAAAAAAAACGTCATAATAAGACCCCTCGTATGGAGTCCGCAATAGCTGTTACAGGGGATCAAAAGATTAACAATGGCCACCTGACATCTATTTAATAACCGACTTCGTTATCTCGGCTTTGCAACCTCCATGCATGCGCCCGGGAACTCTTTCGCCAGTCAAGTCACGAGACACAATTACACAATGCGCGTACTCTGATGGTACAACGTTTTCCGTTTAAATAAAGCTCCTCTCCTCTCCCTCTCGATGGCGATTCGTTATAACGCAAAAATAGCTCTCGTATCTCCGAGAGCACGAGACCGATTTTCATGCTCTCGTATCAAAAGTAAAGGAAAAACAGTTTGGGCGGTCAGGTCGTCCTGGGGAATAACACATACGTGCCGTTGTTGTCGTTCGCATAATTGCGTCGGAGACGACGACAACCACCCATGCCCGATTTATCATCGAATTGTCCTCGCGCAACGACGACGAACGTACCCACGCGTGCCGCGAACGACAGGTGACAGTGCCCGCTGATTTCCCCCGACCCGCGACAACGATTTAACGTTCGATCCCGCGCCGGGAATGCCTCCCTGGCTCCATCGCCATCAGGAAGCGAGGAGAAGGGTGGTCAGGGTGGAGAGTTATCGTGGCGCCGCGTCGCCGTGCCGACGTCGAAGCGAAACGTCGCGGTTGCCCGCGCGCGAATGTTTTACCACTTCCCTTCTGTCTCTCCGACTCTCCCGGTTGCTCTCCTCTTGAGGTGGACGAGGAAGCAGATGAGAGAGAAGGATAAGAGAGGAGGGAAGAGAGAGAGAGAGAGAGAGAGAGAGAGAGAGAGAGAGAGAGGACGCGCGACGCATGCTGGCGATAGCGACGCCTAATTAGTGGCGGACGGAAATGAGGCGTGGGGACACTACGAAATTAGTATCTCGAGATATTTACTCGCACCCGTCCATCCGCCGTTTCCTCTCCAGTTCTCTCTAGTTCACGGAATGCGCCTCGCCAGATCTCCCCGTATGTCGGACATCTTCATCGCGTCGGAACGCGTCCTGGAAGAGAACGCCGAGCGAAGCGAACTTCCGAGATAGTTGCCCGACAGGTGCTTTGTGTAACTTAATCAAGGGAGGTATCCGCGAGAGAAACTATCGTCGCTCCTTTCATCCCTTCTCCCGGCTGCCAGACTGGATTTTTCTTAGCGAAAACTTAGACGCTACTTCTTTTCGCCGTTTGCCTTTCGATATTAAACAGCTCTTCAGTGATTACGTCTCGAGCGTTGAGCTTTTTGTTGAAGTAATCCCATGCGCACCGAGAGGCTACTGCGAGACTATTTTTTTTTTTTTTTGGTTTCTTTGACGAGGAACTTCAGTTTGAGTTTACTCTAAAGAATTTGTAGATGAAAGATGAGACGCGGCGTATCCGATGTCAATTTTTAATCTAAACTACATTTTCCCGGGAAAAATGTACGCGCCCGCGTGAATATAATGACCTATATGCGCTATAATTAGAAGTTGCATACTTGGATTTTCATTAATATTTATAACGTCATTTGAGATTATCGTGATATCTTTTCATGTAATTACAAACAACTGTATTATTTAATGTTGCGCGCTAACAACAATGCATATTTGATAAATGTAAATAGATATGAAATCTAATAACATGTAACGTTGATTACGGTGCACGTGTACGTACTTCATTATTTGTGAACTATAAAATTATATCTGATATACAAAAATGCGCCCGAAGCTTCAAAAATTTTTGTAAATTTTTACTTTTCAATGGCACACTCGTTGCGATGCAGCGCTCGCTCTCTCTCTCTCTCTCTCTCTCTCTCTCTCTCTCTCTCTCTCTCTCTCTCTCTCTCTCTCTCTCTCTCTCTCTCTCGCTGTATTTATATATATATATCTGGATTAACTTCAGTAAAAATTTATATAATAGGTTGATTCGGAGGGCGAATGTACAGAGAATATTTAAATGAAAATGTCTGTCTGCTCGTGTCACTTAGTTACAAAGCTTTCACTGTCATTTTTATTCTCTGTGAATCGCGGATTATATAAAATTACCTACATTAAAAGAATTACACTAACAAGAGGGCACATTATAAAATTAGTTTACTTCGGGAAAGTATTTCCGCAGGTGGGAAAAATATTGCGAGCTGTATAATTTTTAAATTTTTAGAATATATTATACACCTATCCGAAACATACAACATATATGTATTTATTTTTTATTTTCACATACACACACATATATATATATATATATTTTCAGTAAAAAATTGATTACAATTTTGAAAGAAAATTATGGGCGATTTAATTATTAATATAATAGTTGTTTTATATCGACAAAGGTAGCCGTTTTCGGCCAAATATTTTATAGCATTTTAATCTTCAAACCAATAAAAGTTTTATATTAAAAATTAACCTATGTTGGAATCAATATTTTTTATTTAGAAAATCCAATAGAAATGGCTTATAGTATTGTTAACTATTCTTTTCTCTTTTATCCAGTTTTTCGCAGTTTTACTAACTGCCCGTTATGATAGCCGACATTCGCTGCATTAGGGTGCGATATTTGAGTAACAACCCTTCTGTGAACGTTAAGCCCTAACGTTCATCTCCTTGCCATGAGCGTCATTACGTCGACATTAAACTAGCCGGACAATGACAAAGCTTTACGATTTAGTCCTTTACGAGCGGACATGCCGAATTCTCACGCAGTTTCATTTCATCAGAAGATGATCGATGACGACCATAATAGAATGCACAAAGAGAATGGTTTTGGTGGCAAATCTAAAAATTTTCCCAGATCTGAATTTTCACAGATCTGAAAATAATTTTGTTGGACTATCAAAATTATGTAGAATGCTTAAATATGATAATAACTGCAAAAATTTTTCATCTTCCAGCAACTTATTTGAACGTTTTACATAATAATTTTAAAGGCTTGACAAAGTTATTTTTTATATTTGGCCAAATTTTTAGATTTGTCAGCAAAACTGTTCTTTTCATGTAATAGCTCCATTATGACTCTCCCTACCATATCCGCTATCCTCTTATTATAAAAACAATTATTCCCAAGTCTATTTATTACTTCTATGTCTCGAAATCAAAAGGAAAAAAAAAAAAAAAAAAAAAAAAAAAGAACGCTCTCTCTTCCCTCCATTCGTTTCTCCAACGGGAAGAAAAGCGAAATAGAAGAAAAGCATGTGACCGTCACGATATTTTACTTCCCTTTTGCGTTTCTCACAATGCCGCGCATTCTCGCGATTGTAAATCGCTCCTCGCTTATCGAGCCTTCGCCTTTTCGCTGCTTTCAGAGATTTGCGACCGGTGAGCCTGGAGAAAGGTCAGGAGACCCTCAGGCTTAGGGTCTACGCCTGCTACGCCTGGGGTGGGCCCTTCCTGGTCGCCGGCTTGGCCGCGCTTCTCGATCATCTACCGTCTCAACCGCAGTACACGTTCCTGAGGCCTCGCTTCGGCGAGAAGCAGTGCTGGTTCTACGGTAAGTAAGTTCTTACTTCGTCGTCCCTGAGAGTCCCTCGTCATTTCTGCGTGAACTATCTCGCGGACGCGTGAACTCGCCCCCATCCATCCATCCCTACCCTTTCGCCGAACTATCAGGCGAATCCTGTCAGATTTGCATCTCTTGAAATAATAAGGAACAACCAGAGGGTGGCTAAAATCCGGCTATTTTGAGAAGAGAGAGAGAGAGAGAGAGAGAGGCTGTCAGGACGCGAGATTCATGCGTCGGAGAACAAGTTGATGCAACTTTATTTCGAGAATTGGGGGTATTGTGGTTCTCCAAAATTTCCTATCGATTTGAACGAAAATTCCCGAAGCGGCAAGACCTTTCGATGCGATGCGAAATACAGAAATGAGATTATTTCTAACAAAGGGATAGACGGTTTCTTCTCGTTGCAGAGCCTACGTTTCCAGCCTACGCGATTGGTATCTCCAATTAGCAACGCGATACGAAACGGACGGTCGATGTATACATACGTATAAAACTAGCGCACGAGCCTCGATTGAATGGAAACGTTGTGTTTGTTACACGGCTAGCGCAATGATGCAATTGGGGACGAATTGCTTGCTCGGACGATTGTTCGAGCTAGATCATTGCTCTAATTAAACTTGGCAACGGTACGGCTATAATCCATAGACTCCGGCCGCCTCTCGTCGACGCCATACATTCTACGATAATGCATTATTGTTAACGCGAAACGCGCAATTCTTGCAATTCAAAACGTCCGATCGATTCCAATGGGAATTATTTACAACCATGTCCGCCTAATTAATAACTACGACTACCACTCGTTTTCCCTGCTGTCTGGATCCGCGCTACGGCGAAGCCTTTACCATCCTCGTTATACGGATAAATGATTCAACCACTTGCAAGCCGAATAATCGATCATTCGTTTGACGATTAATATCAACGGCGCGGAATGTGCCTCATCCTCATGTTAATTAATTTATTTCCTTACCGCAATTAAAGTTGATATTAATCACGCGAGGGCATACGAGATTCCTTATCGGTCGATTTACTGAGATATATCAGTTATCCTAGATATTATTATTGGCGGCGAATGTTAGAGCGTTAATTTCATTTCCTCCGTTTTAATTTATCCTCTCGGAAGGCAACGCGCGTTACTCGAGTTCGTTATTCGAATTACAGGCATACAGAGTCGAAAGACGAGGCTTTCTCTTTGCAAAAGTTCGAACGTATCGTCTCGTCTTTTTTTCTCTTGCGGATTTATAAATTCCAATCTGAATATCTAAGTACGTGTGTAGGTACGTGGCCGAAACTAAAATTATTTGACAGTAATAAGATATCGATTTGACAGACAATGATGGAGCTTATTATCGAAAGTAATACGTTGCGAGCAGACCGTTATCCGACAATCCCTTGTGATCCGATTATTCCGCCAATTAATAGAACTGGTCATCCGCGCTCTCGGAGTGCCGATTAAATTGGTTTTGTTAATCGATCGGTCGTGTCGAATTAATTGCTAATGAAGTACCGTCATCCGGCACCGACGCGACCAACGTTGGAAAATAAAATGATGTCGCGATTGTAGCCGTTGCTACGCCATATTATCGGAGATAGTGATCGTAAAGATTTCACCTTTCTTTGCTGGAAAATTCTGCGTTATTTAAATTAAAACCTTTGTAACCGCGCGCTCGTCCCTAATTATTCTTCGCGCGAAGAAATCACGATTGAAAAACATCGATTGAAAATATCGAAAAATTGATATCTCCGCTAAAATTTTTACAACTACGGACACACTGGCTTTAGATTGACAAAAAAAAAATTCCGTGACGCGGGAAAGCCGTGCGGATGCACGTGTTTGCATTCGCGCTTTCATAGCGAAATACGTATGTAAAGGATACGCGAATACGGTATTTCCATTATACAAACGCGAAAGGTATGTAAATATGTGTATAATGTATTATTAGTACAGTCGAGTGACTGCTACTCGACTCGCGCAAGAGGATTATACGCTCCCTCAGATGTTACGTACAAACCGTGTGCACTCTCGCACATTCGATTCCACCTCTTTCCCCCCTTCCCCCTTCCTCCCCCTCCCTTCCCCCCCCCCTCCCCGTATGGATAGATAATTATACGCGTGTGTACAAATAATCGATTACAATAAGGAGCAGAGCGGCTGCTGCTGCTGCTGCTGCTGCTGCTGCTGCTGCTGCATCGGCCTCCGTGTGGTGCATTAGCGAGCGCGGATACTTCCGTAAGCGGATTACGCGTCGGCCGAAATATTGTATTTAAGTATGACGTGGGCGAAGATCAATACCCTCGTCCCCCAAAAGCGCCTTTAATACCCCGGGATCCCCAATAATAACCGGCAGACGCGGCCTCTGCCTACGGATCTCCCCTGCGAATCTCTCGCGCGGGCCGAACGAGAGATAATAAGGTTCAACGTCGTACGTAACGGGCGACGGAGGGGAATCTCTATTTCGGGGACGTCGGTCTATACACGGTTTGTTGTGCCCGGCCATTTAACAACCCGTTCCCCTCCTCCCCCCCCCCCTCCCCACTCCGTAATCCACATCCCGCAATCCCGGCGCGTAACACTCCACGCACTCCTGGAGTCCCGCGTATAGCCGCAAACACGCCGCTCGTCGGTGTATTAATTACGTCACGCCGATCCGTGCCCCGCTCGCGCGCGCGCGCACCCTCCCGCTGATTAACGCACACTTTTTTGCCTACGCCGGATCCACGGATTTGCGGGTCCGACCAACGCTGTCGCGGCCAGAGATTGCAATTACAAACAAGCCGTCCACCCTCGTCGCCACGCGTCCGCTGACTTCTCCTACCTCCCCCCCCCCCCTCCCCTCTCCCCTCCTTTTCCCCTGTTTTCAGAAAAAAGGAAACATCACAGAGAGCCGACAAGGACCAATAACTATTGGCACCTTCTGATTGGCACGTGGTTGATAATACTTTGCTCTGCCAAAGCATGCGTACAAAATTGCAGTAAAATGATAATACGTAAGATAGTGTTTCTCGTGTTCGATCTATCGCAAACATTGAATTGAAACGATTATCCGGATATATATAACTTTAATGCTGATTGTAGATTGCTGATGTAGGTTGAAATCGATATGATGTATTTATTCACGTACTGTACATTTTTTTCTATTTCCAAAATTTTGATTCAAACATTTCAAACAATATGAGCAAATTGTAATTCAATTTCATCATGACATATGGTCGATTTTTTTCCACTTTTTCCTTCCACTTTTTTTTTATCAAGCAGTTCTCAAGTTGAAAAAGAATCTTTTGAACATCTTCGTAGATGTTCGAACAATGACGTTCTTAAAATGATGAGACAGGGAGGAGAAGAGTATTTCAAGCTGAAATCTTTCATTCTCTTTCATCGTACACAATCTCACTTCGTTTCTTACCTGAGAGATACAAAAGCTACACCTGGCAGATAGAGCCGTTCGCTCTAAATCGGGATAATGGATACCTTGTGGGAAACTACATCGGGGCCACACCGTGCGTTGCTTCCCCCAAGCACAAGCGTCTCCTTGCAGGAGACGAGGGGCGTCGCATGTGCCACGAACAAGCAGCGAACCTTTTCTCTCCCCTCCTCCCCCCCCATCCTCCTTACCTACACTATAACGGCACTCTATAACGGCATAGGCCGAGGCGATAGGGTAGAGAGATAAACCTGGCGCCAGCTAGTCCAACCCCGTTGTGCGAAACGGCCGAAACTCTCATTTCCCCCTGTCTCGGAACACAACTATACGGCCCATATTAACAGAAATGCATGCGAGGTTTACATAGGCCCCGAGACTACCCCTTGCTCCGCGTTTATATCCCTTATTTTTTTTACTTGCGTTTTAGCATCATCAAGACAAATGATAATAGCACCGTTAATATATAATCGGCAAGACTAACGAAAAAGAAAATATCATTTCTGGAAATAAAAATATCTAATAATAATAGTAATTTATGAGCGATAATTTGCAATTAAAGCTCGGAATTTTTAATTTAAATTTTAAATTTTAAATATCTCATGCTAATCGCGCATGTCAGGCAAAATAATTTTTTTCACGTACGAAACGATTTTTTTTTCTTTAACAATCTGTTTCCAATATTTACAAGTAATATTTAACGTTCTTCCCTAAATAAATCTCTGAACATTCAAATTGCGTGTAATATTTCTATCTTCGCGGGTGGTAATTTAAGTAGATTAGAGGGATCAGGCGCGAGTACCATAAAATATTATAAAGGGGATCGCTTGTGCCGTTCGGGCGTTACGCATTTCTGATTTACAACAACG
Source organism: Pogonomyrmex barbatus (assembly GCF_055798465.1). Lineage (NCBI taxonomy): Eukaryota > Metazoa > Arthropoda > Insecta > Hymenoptera > Formicidae > Pogonomyrmex > Pogonomyrmex barbatus. Next base: position 3,124,227 of record NW_028297182.1, on the reverse strand, counting down.
AAATCATTCTCGCGAGATTAGAATAAATAGCGGAATGTCTGGCCGTGTGCTACTATCGTTATTACTATTATCAATTTGATATACAACTATGCCGCTGAGAATTCAGGGTTACCTCGATAACCTGGTCTCAGCCAAACCTAAATTACCATGTGAAATTCATGAAACTCGACTCTCGCTTTCTCCGCACATATATATGAATTTATATGAGAAAGTACATATTCGACGATTCTAAAAACACGATTCCGTAGAAAAATATGAAATTTCTAACGATTTTAATAATAATAACAATAATATAATAAAGATTATTTTTTTATAAATATTTTATAATATTTTATAGTGCTAATAAATTGGAAGTAAAAAAAAATAATAATTCATATAGATCATATTATCGCGCTTATATTCATAAGATCAATCAAACACGCATCTCGTTATGCTTTTCAACGCGATTTAACCAAATGCGAAAGAGGGATGATCGTGGGGCACAGTGGCGATTAGAATAATCGGGATGGTAATGAAATGCAGAGGGAATTATCGGATGCTAAAGAGCCGCGAGAGCACCCCCGGTGCAATCCCCGTCTCCAAATCCTTCTTTATTTATCATGCAATTTCGTTTATTGCTCAGCTCAAGCGAGTGCAATGAATTTTGGAAGTTTAAATATATACGTGACAATACGTGATTTTATCATAATAAAAATAGCAAAGTGTCACTTTCACCGCGTCTCGCGGTGTTATCGTTACACCACGCTCTTTAAAGAGAAATATCCACATTGAAATCGATGAAACTTTTTCTATTCGCGCATAAAAGCACTGCGTTTCGGAGCCGATAACTCAGCTGCGATTAACGGCGATATGTCGAAATTTAGAAAAAGCGCAAAAGTGGAAAATGCCAGAAAGGCGAAAAAAAAAAAAAAAAAAAAGAACGCGCGCGAAGCTGTCGTTTTCCGCGATTGATTCCGCGCGAACACACTTTCGACGAGCGACGAGACTAATCGGATTTGGACCGTGACGGAGGAGCTTTTCGTGAAGTATCGAACAGCACGCGTGGACATAATTCATTTATGTTTGTTACGGGTTGCCATGGGAGTGAGATATAACTCGTGCGAAACAGCTATTGTTGGCGACCCGCCAGACCCAGCAAATATAGACGATGCGATCTCTCTCGCGGCCGCAAGATTTGAAAGCCGCGGTCCTGCCGCGGTTCATCCCCTTTTTTGCTCGTAACGCCTTTATCTCTTCTTTCACGGTGCGTCGTCGTCGCGTATTCTTACGTCGCGGTCTTGAGACCAAGATGCGCAAGCTGAGGATACATCTCGAGCGGGTTTTTACCTCAATCGTCAAGTCGAGACGAGCGAGTGTAGGCCAACATTCAGATAAATCTTTTATTAGCTGTTCAGCTCCCGGAGGAGAAAAACAAGATCTCTTTTTCGTACGTCACGTTATCCGAAGTGATCTCGTTGTTGTACATTCTGTAAGATTTGATACTTCAAGCGACATTCTCCTCTCCAGAATTCATATTTCTGTTATTGATATGCTAATCCTTCGTAAATATGCTACTCGCTTTGTGCTGTTTCTTCCGCAGTGGTGGGATCCGCAGCTCGACTTTTTCCGTTTACTCTGTTTCGATGTAATTCTTTCACAGTGGCCGTCGTAGTTTCGCGCGAGGTTCGGCATGCCTGATGGAAAAACTTTGTCGTTGTCAGACACAGCGTGCAGCAAGACTGGTCTGCGATCCCGTTGCGGGACCCGTTGCTTCGATAAAGTTAAGGAATTTCGGCGTGACGTCGCGGCTATACGCATTTTGAGACGCCGCCTTGATGAGCAGCCGGATGAGAAAGAGGCCGAGGAAGGAGGAGCCCGAATACAAGTTCGCTTCTCCGCATTCGTTTAATATTCCATGCCTTCCCGGCGGACATTGGGATGCAAGTTAGCTCGGTTATCCGAACAGGACCCGCTACACGATGTTCCGAAAGTTTCGTGACGAGCCGCCAAAGTTTGACGTTGAGCTCTCGCGGAAAGCGCCGGTTCTCCTCCGACCATCCACCATGGAGGTAAAAACCACCTGATTATTCCGGTTGGCGGCGGCGGCGGCGGCGGCGGCGGCAGCGGCGGCGGCTCTCCGTTATCCGGGAATTGCGTAACAATTAGCCAAGGATTGATTATTCGTGGCAACCGAGGCGAATCTTGGCGATTAGAGAAGGTTGCGTGTCCAAGGGACGTGTTATTTAACGGCTAATATTTTTGAATTAAAAAATTGCCTGAAATTTCGCCTGGAATTCCAGCGCTTTTGATTTCATCGCGGATAAATTAATAACGATAAGTCGGATAGAAATATATTTTAAATCCCGTAATAAAATAAAGTATTGGTTGAATCGAGATCAAAGTGTGCAATTGCAAACATCTCGATGGAATGGCAGAATATTTTACAGACTTTTTACGCGATAAATACGTGATAAATTTTGATTCTGGCGTGAGATATGCGCGTTGACTCGCAACGGCCAGTGATCGTCGATAAAAAGTTACGGAGCTTGAGTAACGACTATTCTGAACAACGCAAATCTGTGTTTGGTCATTCGATTTCGTCCGCAATTCGTTGCCGCCGAGTCCTGCCTGTCTGTAATTTTCACGTTTGTTTTATTTCGATACATCCAATATAAGCCGCGTATCGTGTTTTGTGATGGTGGTTATTTGTGTTTATTAGTCGGTCACACGACACTGCTCGTGTTTTTGTATCTACTCGTCTAAAAATGCTTTAGTAAATATAGTAAGGAAAACATTGGGAATATTTGTCACTGGGGATACATGTCATTCTATTGAATCGTTCAAGGTTCATTAGCCCCATTATGCATACATGCATTTAAAAAAATATGTATTACGTCGTTTTATATATTATTTTTATTTATTATTATTATTATTGCGTATCGTGTGTATGAAATAAGAATTTACATAGGGAAGGCAATTTTTTTCAGATGCATATATGATAATTTGATATCACCACGCGTAGTAAAATATAAATCGTCAAGATTGACATTTTTAAACAAATAGAAATTTATATAAATTTTTATTTTAAATATAAATTTCTTTTAATAAATTGTTATTTTTTTCGTGTGTAATTGAATTAAGGTTAATCAAAAATCATTTCGAAAATTTCAAAATGTCGAAATTGACTATTGAAAGTTTAATCAACTGAATTTAATCCAGTCCAAATAGTTGTTTTTTTTTTCTTTTTTTTTCGAATATCAGGTTATTATTAAGCTGACCGATTTACGATGATGAACGAGTTAAAAAAAAAAAAAAGAGAGAAAGAATTTGTGTACGCGTGGATTTTAGTCGGGACTTACTTTTATAAAGTCAACATTGCCGCCTAACTTAAAGCATCCTCTTAAATAACGAGAGGCTTAGGCGCGCGATCTAAATCACATTACGAAGTCGATTTAATCGACTCGTTCTCGCTAGCGTGCCGAAACTCGAATGACAAATATTCGCGTTCGAATTTTTCTCAAGCGGCTCGCTTGAAAAATGTAGGATATTACGAAGATATTGATGGCCTCATAGCCTTTATATACCATAGGTACAGCTTTTGCGACAGGAATTTCTCGGGTCGTTGCTCTGATACTTTATTTCTGTCGCGAATCTATCGGGCGCTTCGAAAAAAAATCGAGTCTCTCTCTCGATAACCGTGACGGATCAATTCGACTCGTGGTGCGTTCGTCTGGAATTTTTCGCCGTAATTTCCGTTGCCCTCGAAACAGTTTCTCTCGTCAAAAGTGCCCTTTCATCGTGGTCTGTCGCGATTTAATATTTGCGCGGAAGCGAGGCGCTGTCAGTTGCGAAGCTTTTTAAGCTATTAAGAATTTTATTTATGGATTTGTTTGCGGACACGTGGATGCCTCCCCGTAGCTGATAAGTGGCTTCGAATGGAATCCTCATGGAAGCCTGTTTCTGGCAGATTGCATCCGTAGTTATGGGGGTTGGAAGAGTCGTTGGGACCGGTTGGCTGCGAGGGGACGAATCACCCCCCCGATAAAAGCGACTCGACCGTAGAGAATTGGCCAGGGTCTCTATCACCAAATTACCGTGAAGTCGATCGAAATAGCGAGCTACACGTGTAAATTTTATTTTTACTGCCGTTTTTTAAATTTTTGCACGAGAAATTCTTCAATAACATTTTCACAACATGATTGCATAATATTGATTTGGCGTATTATAATCAATTTGTTTTTACAAATGTGGGAAAGAGACAGACGGAGATACGTAGATATTATATATATTTTATTATTGCATATATAAATTGGAGATGCAATAGTAACATGCAAATTAATCCTACTCTATAGAACGCAAATATAATACTCAATTATAAGATCGTTTATGATTGCACATATTTTCCATGCATTATTTATATATTTTCATCATAGAATAATATAAGTAATGAAATTACTAAATTTTAGGAGCATATTTCATTTTTCGACGCGCCACGCGTCGTGCAGAAATATAATATTATTATTTTCCGTTGCGAAACGTAATTTCTTTTTATGATATCTACGCGAATCATAATCTCGCGAGCGCTTTTTTTCTCTCCGAGTAGAATTTCGCCTTGTATCACGTTCCGTTTTTCATACTTGAACTTGGTATCGTTTATTCGCGCGATGAGAGACGCGATGCGAACGTTCCCGTAAAATATAAATATATATGTGCATATCGCGAATATCTGGGGGGGTTTAACGAACGGCTATGATACGGGGGTTTGCCTGTCTTGAAGTTGAAATCCGAGCGTGCGAGCGTGCGAGCGTGCTCCCGTATCCCAGGAATTCAGGGAATCGCGCGGCCTTGCACCCGGGGGGCCGGGAAACGATCCGATCCGATCCGATCCGATCCGATCCGATCCGAGTTCGCAATTGGATAAGTGCACGCTCCGCGTGATTTACCATAATTTCTGCTAAACACATACCCGCCCTTTCCCGCGCGGCCGCAATTTCGACGGGATCACGGCGGCGGCGGCGGCGGTGGCGGTCGCGGTCGCGTGATCGCCACGGAATACCCTCGTTGTTGTAACCCCGTGCAAAATTTACCACGCCCAATCGCGCGATCGCACGCGTTTCGCCCATCCACCCTCTCTGTCTGCGAGATGATCGAGTTGGAATTTTTCAACTTTTATTTTTGTCCTTCGATTACTCTCGGCTCCGGCTTATCGCGTGAAATACAGTACAACAGTTTCCCGATAGGACCTTAATTATTTTGCGAAATGCTTCTCTCTCTCTCTCTCTCTCTCTCTCTCTCTCTCTCTCTCTCAAAAAAGGGAGGAATTTGCAGGTGAATGAGGGAGAGAATTACAACGGACGAAAGCAGCAGTAAGAGACAAAGGCCGCGGTCATTAGCATTGTTACTGCACTTCCGAAACGCATTTCAAAGGATTGAATTATATATTCTTGGCATACTTTTCAGCAACAAGAGCTTATGCGACCGTAAATAATTCTAGAAACCATTCTCTCGTGCAACAGGAGCGAATAATTAATTTCTAGTGTGTGTCACAAAGAAACATTGTCTTCTGAATCGTATATATATATTTTTTTTTTAATCGTTTTACGTTATTCAGAAAATTATAAGAAAAAAAAAATCATTGTGTTATATAGTATTTGGATATTTATTTTGCGACGATTTTTAATTAAAAATCGAGCGACGAGTTAATTCCGCGGCCGATTTCGGGGCGAGGAATAATTACCTTCGCTTTTGAAAACGGCGCGCGACACGGTTGCGACGGAGAAGAGAGAAAAATTTAATCGCTTGAGATATGTGCGGCCGGGCGGTGCGTAAACAACGCGCTATCCACGCGCGGGGAGAGACAAATGTGCAATGACGCTGTAGCAAAGTTATCGGCTATCGAACGTTATTGGATAACGGAAACAAAGTGCGTCTCGCCCCATTGGTTATTATCGCTCTCGATCGCGAACTACACCCCCGTTTCTCTCGCGCGGCGTCATAAATAATTAAGAATAAACGAGAGGGGGTGCCGACGTTTGTCGCACATTCGAACGTTCGTTCGTTCGTTCGACTTCCGGGCCGCGCCGTGTGACGCGTCTAAACGGAGAAAGAAAATAAACCGCGCCCACGTCCGTCCCGGCACCGGGTCGACACCGATTTATTTGTTTGTCATAAATCCATCCATCCATCTATTTTCACTCGCGCGTCTCCCGCGCATTTCAAGGCGCCTTTCCTCCTGCGCGTCTCTTTTAAATGGACTTATCGATAGGCTGTCGTATTGTAATGAGAGAATTACGGGAATTTTAATTGTATAACGGGAATCTCTGTGAGTCTCGAGCGATTTGGCGTACGCACGGCGACGTCTATTAGTTCTTTCAGCCGATAAGCGAGCATTTAATTTTCGAAGAAACGACGAAGCTGGAGCTCTTACAGATTGATTTTCGCATACGCGTGCCAGGAATATCTCGGTTCAATAAACGCGCGAGATGATTAACGAGTCGGCGTATCAATCTTCGCTTTCGGTATGCAAGAATTGTTAGACGTGGCGCGTCGTGGCTTTCCGATGCGCGAATGGAGTTTCGAGCAGACATCACGAATCGCAGAAAGGTGCTACGCCGAATTAAGCATCGCGCGGGATAAACCCGCTGTCCATTTGCTGCTCGATCGCGTCGTTTATTATTGAAACGCGAAACAGCCACCGCCATCCTGGCATATGCGCCGCTTAAATCTGGAGTCGACGTGGAAATCGACCTGATTCCTGAGGATCGACGAGAATCGCTGTATGATTAATCCAGGTACGAGGATCGTTTCGTGTCGATGCGTCGTAATCCAAAATAGAAATCCGTGGGTTAACGAGAAAAGTCGTTACTACCGTTTTACTCGCGTCAACGTCGTCATCGTTATTATTACCTTATCGGAATCTTCACATTTACGCGTGAACATTCAAAAGCTAATAATGTCATGATAAAAAATAAAAAATAAAATAAAATAACGCGTTAGAGCAGGAATAAATATTAAATTTTGGAAATAAAAATTAGGAATAAAGATTAAACATACGTAATTATTATAATACATTATACGGAGCGGAATAATAACGCTTTGTATAATCGCAAAGTGGATTATACAAAGTGTTTTATCCTTAACAGAATTTTAAATCCATCTCGTTTGCCTTGCAGGTGACATGGAAATTCTGGCGTACTTCTTTGGACCGATCGGAGTGCTTCTGGCTATAAATCTTATGTTTTTCGGCGTAACTGCCCGGGAATTGACGTGCGGTCTCTGGAAAGGCGAATTCGTGAAAAGCACCACCGAGAGGTAAGTAAACATTCTCCTTGATGCAAAAAAGAGGGGGTACCACGATACATCTTGTTCGTTCATTTTTCATTACTGTTTCCATACGAAATAATTCGTAATGTTTCAACTGTTTTATAAGCGAACGCGATACTCATTTGCGTGTTCTATTCATAAATATAACGAACTTCGTTTCCAGAGAAATTGTACGGAATAACAATGTCCTTTTTTTTTTTTTCCTTCTTTCGCGCGAATAATACCAATTTATTCTTCGTGCCAACAAAAGGCTTTTGTACGTTAATAAATAAATTTTTTCCGTAACGTAAAATCCGATCTTCTTGTACAACGTACGGATAATAATGCTTTCGCCATATTAATATTTACCAGTCTCACATTTTTCTTCCTCCTCAACGGAAATAATGACTAGACTTTATTCTGTATCGATATCGATCGAATGATGAAATTAATAAAAAAAAAAAAAAAAAAAAAACCCAACAACGTTAATCAGAATAAGAAAATTAAGCAAGTACAAGGTAAAGTCAGGATTAGGGGAGGCATGAAATTTAATTATGTTCCGTAGCGAACGGCGTATCTTCGAATATCCGCCAATCGTGTACGGGTATTCGGAAGCGGCCGATTTATCGCTGGATTAACGAAGGATCGTTCTGCAATTTGGTTGGATTAGCCGAGACAGCGCGGCTCGAAGTTGACCATCTGATGGTCTCTCTAAATTCAAACAGAGTGGCATTGCCAGCCAGTTCTCGGGGGGGGCCTTCAACCTTGCGGTCGACGGTTCTCGCCGACGTTCCACCATGAAAAATAATAACGTTTACGTCTCCTTCCTGCCGGTTCGAGACAGATTCGTAAACACACATGTCGCGCGCTCGTCACGCGGGACATCGGCCGGCCAATCTTTGTCTCGCGCAAACATTTATCTTACGCCGGACCGTGAAATTTCGCGAATATTCTCCCCGCGTTTTTCTGCAATTTTCGGAGAATAGCTGTTCGAAAGAGAAGTCAAAAGACCGGCGACCTTGCCGCCGCGCGCGAGGTAAACTCGTTCGCGCGAACTTGAGGCTCCGCTCGCTCCGTCTTCGCGTTCGACTGCGTTTCGCTGATCGATTCAAGTCCGGCTGGTCGATCCAATTGACCGATCAATCGCGCGATCTGTTAAAAGATTGAAGCGAGCTGATACTCGACAGCGCACGGGCACGTGAGGTAATTTCTCGTCGAAAGCGGCGAACGGCTGTTGGAGAATTCGACTTCGAAACACGCGACGACTTTTTATTCGTTAAGATCTGACACGAAAACAACTGCGACATTGTTCACAAGTTTAAATAAACGCGGTGAAAGTCCAAGGAGTCAGTGAGTCGGAACGTGTCACAGGCTCGTTACAACGTGCAAACTAAGAGAGACGCTTTCGCAATACTTCGCGCGGGCTCATTCTTCGAGCGAACGGAAAAGCCACGTTCGCTCCAACTCTGTTCTTCGTGAGAAGAACAGCGTATCGATAACGCGCACACGCGAAAATATCGATGCTCTCTCTCTCTCTCTCTCTCTCTCCCACAACATCTCTAGGAATATACCAAAATTGTGCCAACAGCCGCGTTTACGAGCTCGTTTCCGACGCGTTTCCGATGCAACGATAATAAACGCGACGTTGCGCACGGCCGTCGAGAAGCAGAAACGCTCGATCGTTTCGAAACGGCTGCGAAACGACACTTTCGGCTCGGAAACGACCAAGTTTTATTGGTCCAAGCGAAACGCCTTGTTTTTCGCGGGAATCCGGGACTTTATTTTGGACGCCGAAGGACAAGGCGCCTGGGTACGTCGAATATCAAGGATAACTGGTCGCGCGAAGACGACATGTAGAAAAAGTCGAGGAAAATCCTCGACTATCGAACTATCTGTCGCCCATATTTCCATATTTTCACATGTACATGTACATAAACAACAGCTGATAATACCAGAAATAATTTATTTTTTATGCTCATCGACTAGCTCCTTGATCAATGAAAAGAGACAAATTTTTTTATTTCAAGTTTATTTTTACCAAAACACTTATAAGTAGATAACGTGAAACGCAAAAGGACACGCGCGGAAAAACTTGGACGTTGGAACGTCCAAATATCTTTTTTTACGGCAAAAGGTATTTGACACCTCGTACCTTCCGATTTGCACAGGCGAATGGAAGATTCTTTTTATAGAGTGCAGACTTTGCGTGCGCGGGAAAGTTTATTTTATTACCTTCCAGCCGACTGATATCAGGCAATCGTTATTTTCCATTCGCTCGACGTCCCTTCGATCCGCTTACATCCTCTCGCTCTATTCGAGATTGATATTGACGATCCCAATTCGCGATTTCGACGACGCTATTTGCCTGTCGTGATGTACGTACGCGAACACAATACGGCCATTGTTGGCAAAGGAAACGTAATAGCATATGCAGATTTCGCCTCATCCCGAGTTTGTTCCATACCTTCGACGAACGGATTTCGTTCATCACGTACGTTTGCATAGTTTCCGAAATACCTCGACGTGGATAAATTGCCTTGCGGAAACCTATGAACGATGATGGCGCTTATGAAAATAACAATGTTATTTTTCTATTCAACATCAAGATTTGACAATCATCGTCATCTATTGAGAATGAAATGAGTATATCATTCACACGTCATAATATTTCTTCATTCAAAATACGCGCAAATATATCATTTATTTCATGTTTTATTATTTCAATTTGATTTTGGAGATTGTTCGATGAAATTCAAATGTGAGCATTGTGATTGTAGTTCAAAAATAAAATCAAGATTGACAAATAATATGAATATAAGCATCAAAATAAATATTTCAATCATCAATATTTTAACAACTTTTCTACGTTTATTCTCGGACGCGATAGATGCAATTGTGATAATTATAAGAAACGAATTAAAAATTGAAGGGCTATCGTAATCGACAGCCGTATAAAACGGAGTGACGGAATTGTCGGACGTGTCGCATAATTACAAAATATAATATAATACACATCCGCGATAAAAATTCTCGTTGAACGGGACGATTCTCTGACATTTTAAAACGTCTCGCGCCACGTCGCCAACGCCGGATAGTTTCGGAGCGGCGCCAAATAACGTACGGACGTCACGTCCGATTTGACGACATTTGCCGGAGGAAGGAGAAGCTGGCTAGAATTATCCCTTGATAAAAGACGACACGATGGTGACCACGGGGGTATAAACGCAAGATATGAAATACTCGCGGTAACTGTCGCACGAGCACGACGTGCGGATCCAATTCGCCAAGTCCCATGCACTTTCGCATCTCCGCCGCCGCCGCTGCCCTTTTTCCTCTCGTGGTCGCGCAAAGTGGAGATCTGTGTTTCCTCGGTTCCTCGTCTCACAGCCGAGATAGCTGGATTTTCACCGGCAAAAAATATTTTATGCTGACGCCTATCCCACACGTCCGAGAACACGCGACAGTATTTCTGTACTCACGACCGCGCGAGAATAGTCTCCGCGTAGAGAACGAGAGGGAGAGAGAGAGAGAGAGAGAGAGAGAGAGAGAGAGAGAGAGAAAGGGCGAGGGAGAGAAAGAGAGAGGAGTCGTATATAAATATACTTATATAGTGCTCTCTCCGCGATACCTGCCTGCGGCTGTCGGCCGTAAGCCGTCGCTTCGTGACTTCGCGTTTAAATAGCGGGAAGAAGGATTCTCTCACGTTATATCGCGCCTTTTTCCACGTGTGTAAGTTTCTTGGAGGAAAGTACTAGAAACCGCGAGCGCGAGATTTACAAGTGCGAACGTGTCCGCCGGCAAGACGTAACGCACTTTTATATCACTATCATTGCAGCCGATATACCACCTCCGTAACTTGTCCATATTTATTTGCTCCGTGTTTCTACGTGTTTTCCCTCTTTCTTTTTCTTTTACGTATATTTTTGGTCACGAGCAATATAATTGCAATACGATTGTAGAGGAAAGTATATCTAGATACATGTCTCCGCGAATCTCTGGAGAAGGCTTCGCTGCGCGACGATTGCATTCCTTACCATAGCGAATTGTGCGCGTTGATTGCAAAGCCAGGCGTGTCTAAAAATAGCATATGCCTTATGAACGTATGACTTATGAATGATTAACTGCGCGAACGTCAAGAAACTTCGAAAGCCGCCTGACGACGGGAGTAAACAAGGCGATGGTTAAAATTTTATTCGAAGTCGTCGACCCTTTCTAGCGGCATCAAGCCGTATTTGATATTTCCCAAGTCATCGCGTCGCGCGGACGCGCAAATTTCTCCCGGCCGTCTACTCGTGTCAATTAACTCCGACGTCGAGTTCGCGGACCTTCCGCCATTCTTGCCGTCCGTGAAGATTGACATTTATTTTGCAACCACGAATAAACGCGCATAAACGCTCCCCGCGGCTGTCTATTTCAGATCGTTTTTCGTCCGCGCCCCTCCGCCCCTCCGCCCCTCGACCCCTCGGCGTCGCCGTCGTCATTTTCGTCTTCTGAGCTTTAAGCTCGTTCCTTCGCGCGCGACTCGTCCAATATCGTCCATCGTTTTTGCTCCGTCGATTAAACGAGATAATCACCTCTCGCTCTCCTCCCCTCTCGAAGACGAGGAGCGCGGTAAATGCGCGGAAGCGCGAAATCTCAGCGAAATCACGGCTGATCGAGTTCGCCTTACAAATAGCGCGAAACGCGACGTCGATTGTTCCCCCTTTAATCCGCCGCTGTATTTCATACAGCTGTGAAAACCGCATTATTTATGAAAAAGACCCAACAACCGCGCAAGTACTCCGGTCCCGCCGATCCGTTCGTCTGCAAATATGAACGGCCAGGAATGCAACTCTATATTTAGAAAATGGATTTTTGTCACGTATGTACAGATGCGTCTTGTAACGACTTCATTCGGTTTGTTTGCCCGACGACGAGAGGAAGAGGAGGAGGAGGAGGAGGAGGAGGAGGAGGAGGAGGAGGGGGAGGAAGCGAAAAGGAAAAAGCCACGGCAATCGCGCGCATTTCCCTTTCCCGTTTTCTCGGTCCTCGATAATGGACATCTTCCTTCGAGTCCTTTGTGCGCCACAGGGACCGTATTGTTGCCTCCTCGGGAACTCTCGCGTTTCTCTTCCGCGCGCTCTCTCATTTGTTCTTCCCGTTCCGTCGCCTTATTGTCTCGCGTTACCCGGACCCGGCCATAGAGAGACCGGTGCAGCAGCGAGATTCAATATTTACGAAGCTTCCACGTGTGGATTCCACCTCGTTCGCTCGCATTTTACCTCTCTCCCCCTGCCCTACCCACCTCCCCTCTCCCACTCTTCCCGCAGGAATTCTCTCCGGTTATTGTTGTTTGCCGTGCTCATAATATTGACCCTCGATATCGTACTTTTTTGCATCCACACACTCCGGTCGATACATCCTACTTCCGGTCGCGTTTTGTTCGCGATGCGTGACAGCTGTCATGATCGATCGTATCACATTTATTCGGCCACATTCCGAAACCTTTTTTTTTTTTTCTCTCGTTTATTTGCCAACGTCCGCTCGCGATCTGGTGAAATTCACGTGCGGATACATCGGCGAAGGTAATATCACGCTTCTCGGGACGGAAGCTCCAATGAAATGTTTCCACGTCACGGAAACAAGATGTATTCTACAATTCCTATTACAATTATTTTGCATTTAGCTTTCAACTGTAGAAATTAAGTTTCCAGAATTTCTCGTACTTATTTTGTAATTGTGTCTGTTTTTTAGAAAAGTAAGTAAAATTTGATTTTCTACATCATTAGTGCGGAAAAAATACATGAAAATGCGACAAATGAGTGGAGAGGAATTATTTTTATTTCCCTTGTATTTATGTTTAAAAATAGAAGTCTCTGGAACTTCATATCCTGAAACTTCGCATAATAATTAAATGCACAAGAAAATTTATTAAATAATTATTTAGACTATTTTGCATATTCTTCCATTCACATGTAAAACCAGTGCGAGAAAAGGGAAGAAATATTCAAATCTTTCTTAAGAAACAATTAAATTCTTTCAGCGCTCATTTACAATAGCAGCCCTTTATGCACTATGTAAAAATTCGCGCAATTAAAATGACATAACACGCTTTACCAATGATTATTTCAATTTCTGCCTAAATTGCTGACACCCTCGTGAGAAAAACTCGCGTTACCAAATTATCCTCCCTCAATCTTATCTCCATCGATGGGGTTTCCAAATCATTCTCAACGCCATCGTCATCGTCGTCTCGTCGTCGTCTCTTTCTCCCCCGACGTTATTTTCGACGCTACCGCTTCCCCTCCGGGACTCCGCCGCGGATTTCGCGACGGCCGCGAGTGACTGCACGCGGTCCGTTCATAATAATTAGCAACGCCAACGAAAATAGAATTCTCTCGGCGGTGCGATCGACGTGCGACCGCGTCAGGATAACGTCGGCCGGCCCGCGCGCGGCGGAGCGACATTATGACACCGTAATTCTGCGATACACCCGCCCGCCGCCGTGCACATTGTTACGGGCCGCGAATATTCTGACGGGACACATTAATAACGCTTTGACTCTTCGGAGGGGGCTCTTTCCTCGACTTGTGCGATGGGACGCATATATTACGCACGGGATGCAGAGCGCGTCGAATTGATGCCGCCGACGCAACCGCGTCACTCGCATCACTCGCTTGGTAACGATAACGATAACGACGGCACTTTTGAACCGAAGCGGGATTTTTTTTTTTTTTTTTTTTTTTTTTTATTGTAACATTCCATCTCTAAACTTGAGATTCTCGTTGCTATCTTACGTTTTATTCTCGAAATTCGCAGATTCGATCGAATCATATTTTACATGCGGCGAAAGAGAGGAAAAGTAACGCAGGCATCGGTCAATAGTTAAACGCCAGTGAGAAAAGCGTCAATTTATAATTCGATTATTCGATCGCCTATTATTTATAACGAGATGAGGCACGGTCTCGCATATCAAATAAACAATGTCAATTAGTCGCGTACCATTTACATTCATTACGTACGTCACGTGTGGCGAGGCGTACGATCGCTTTATTGACCGTCACGGAGAGTCTCCCAGCGCGATAAATAATTTCTTGCAGTATCGCATTCAGCGACGTCGCTAACACAACGATCGTGCCGTAAACAATAGCGAAATGTCAACCGGGCTATTACAATCAATTCCACTCATGATCTTTCGTGCCTCGCGGCCTCTCCGGTTCACACGTGCGGACTAACCGATAGCTCGGCTGAAATTACAGAGCCTCTCCACGCATGACGTTCCATTATCACTATTTCACTTATCATCAACGTCATCGTCGTCGTCGTCGTCGTCGTATTGTCTCGGAGGTACTCGAAGAGAATCCGCTATCTCGGAATTCCGAATGAGCGTCTCTCTCTCTCTCTCTCTCTCTCTCTCTCTCTCTCTCTCTCTGATTTCCTCCAAAATATCTCATACAGTCGCATATTCACATTTAAATATTCCTGTTTGTCTCTGCTTTCAGGGCGACGCTGGGCCGCATATGCATGAAACTCGTGATCGTGATGGGTATCACCTGGGTGGCTGACGTCGTCTCATGGGCGGTCGGCGGTCCGCAGTACATCTGGTACTTCACCGATATGATAAACGCCTTCCAGGGAGTGCTGATCTTCATGGCGGTCGGCTGCCAGCCGCAGGTTCGAGCCGCGCTCAAACGATTCTTCAGCAGGAACCCGCAGACCAACGCCGGGAGGCAGGGCAACGGCCACAGCACGACCAGCCACGGGATGCCCAGCATGGGTGACAGCGTGACGCAAAATCCCAGCACCAAGACCGCGCCATTGGAGACCATCTGCTAGGATGACTCTCCGTGAACCGGGAATTACATTACCCGGCGCTCGGAATTTACGCGTCAGTCATCGATACGAGAGTCATCACACGCTCGAAGGCAGGCGCGAAGGGAGCAATCCGATTTGAATTGTGATTGGAGCCACCGAAAGGTTGGCTCGCGGCTGCAATTCCGCCATTTGGTGAAGTTTCCGCGACGAGAAACTTATGATGCGATGAGCGAAAGGGTCGTAACGGAGTAATCGACCCACGAGTAATCTTCATTTTAACGGGAGACCAGTCATTGCACTTTGCGTTGGCGAATCATTTGCATCATTCTCATTTTGTGCAATTCGTAAGAAGATCCCTTTTTTTTCTCCGCGAACAAAGTGACAAGTGTCACGCGTGATGATAATGATTGTCGGCGATGCTTGCATTTGACAATCAACCTGAGGATATTTTTTCGCAGGATCGATTCGGTAAGTGGGTCTCCTCTCCAGTTCGTCGACCCGCAAAGGTCGAGAAATCTCACTGAAAATGTTTTCCTACCGACATTTTCCAGACAATACGCGAGTTCGAGGGAGGTCCGGGAGATGTCTGGGGAGAATGTTTAGGGCGCCTTCCAGACGTATTTTAGGTACTGCACTTTCTCGTTGTTTGAGTTCTCGCAAAACGTCGCAATTTTGTACAGTAATACGAGAATTATTTACACTCTGTTCTGGCCGTAAAATTTCGTCGCATCTCGAAAACGCGAATTTCCATTCGAGAGAACGAGTCGTAGAGAGGGAACGGCGATAGCAAAGAAACGGATGACGCAGCGTTTAAATGCGTGTACAAGTGTAAGTCACGTGAGACCTCATTTTCCTGTCATGGATGAGAAGATAGGCGGAACAGTCGTTAATCCACCGTCTCGTAACATCTGTCGAGCGGAGTACAATCGGAAAATCAGTGGCGCGTACGCGATATTATCTGAAATCTCGGTGGCCGGTAACTTCCGGAACCGCTTGTTCGCCCGTTCGACCGGGGCCGACCAGCAACGATCCATCAGATCGCGCGAAACCAGCGGCAAACGCACTTCCTCCTAGTCATCGGATCCGAAACCCGGGTACGCTCGCGCCGACTAAGATAGATCGCGAAATTTCGCTGACGAAAGAACGGGAACGCTAATTCGTCCATTCCTGTTTTGGCACTGCCGCGGACTTACCGCCGCGCGATCCATCTTTTCTGACGTAAGCAATTACTCACCGCGCGCAATTAACAGAAAACTCTTTCGTATCTCTCACGTCAATCTCGCATTTTAGAGCATTTTCGCGTACGTTTTTATCCCCTTTCCTTTCCTCCTACGCGCAACATACGTAATAATATGAGAAAGGAATACGAATAAAATGTTACCGGCAGTATCTTTGTATCTGTGAATCTATCACGGATTTATTTCAGATTTATTTCGAATCATCGCCGGGGATTTTGAATTACGATATTTCACTTTGAGTTTGACGCTTTCGCGCACTCGAGGCCCTCTGGCCGACGAGACACTGTACAGATGTCCGATATACATTCGACGTATCTATCACGAGCGCGACGCGAGAAGAAGTGCAGAACGTTCGGAGCGACGGGTGTTAATTCGGGCAACATAAATGTTTAAAAGGCACACTTCTATTTCGAGCCTTCCTGATGTCTTTTTAATTAGTCGAGTAACCGCGCTGCTCGAACTTAATTACTATCAAAATGTAACGATCGCGTGTCTGATACGCTCCATCGCCATCTGAATACGATTCGAAGGCCCTGCCCTTAAAAATTTATCCCTGAAAAATTTATGCCCTGAAAAGGAGAATTGAGTGTTCAAAATTTATTTCTCTGCGAATTGCGGGAATGTTAAATGTGTCTTTATGCAGCTCCTATTCGGATCGTTCATAAATCAAAGTTTGTGACGGCTCCACGCCGCTAGAGCAGACAATGACGCGTACTCTTCGGACCTCGGTAGCAGAAACAATGCGTGATTTATGATCGACGCGAGTTAATCTTTTTTTTTTCTCCAGTGGACAACGATATTCATTGATATTAATAATATCGGCTCGCGACGAGCGCAAGTATCTCTCCGTGAGATTAATCACTTTTAACAATGGAGCATCGTAGCTACGCTATTACGCTGTAGTTTTGCGTTCTGATTTCACTATTTTAATGACAGATTTCTCGAAGGCCAGTTTCTAACGAAAATGTAATTTTTTACGCCAAAATAATTCGTTATATAATCCGCGTACCGCGTAATCCAATATAATCTTCGCTATTCGAATATTTTGAGAATTGTGCGTGATTTTTATCAAAGGTATAAAATTCTCCGAACTGAAACAGGAAGAAAGTATCGCGTTACGTCTAATCGTGACGTAGCGGTGTAAAATATTAACGTTCGACGAGAGCAAAAAACGTGAAGACACGGTTTCTTTTTGAGCCAAATGATGATTACGCTCTCTCGAGATTTGATTACGAGAATTCGAGACGAAACGACGAGCCTCCTTACCTCGCGTCCGTTGCGCCTCGAATTACCAAAGGACGATCGGGAGGGGGATTCATCATGGGGGTTTTCTTTCGAGTCGTCGTCCTTCCTTCATTATTCATCGGATGTTATCGAATCTGTTATCGAGCAATCGTTTTTCCGTTTTCCTTAGCATAAATCTGCATCGACGTCGTTAGCCGGATCCCGGCAGGATGGCTCCGGCATTAAACATGCGACATCGTGGCTCTCGAGCTCACAATTTATCACTGATCGAGTCGAACCGTCCTGTTCCAGTTCGGTACCGAGTACGCAAAAGAAAAAAAGGGGGGGAAAAAAAAGAGGAAGAAATAAAAACAAAGAGCCCCGCCGCATTGCGCGGAGCGTACGGCATGTAAAAAACGTTCCGCACGCGATTCGCGTACCTCGCAATTTGTCGATGTGTATGTCGCTTCGCGCACGCGAATAATCCGTTTGTGCGACTGCTCGAGAGTGGATCGTCCTTTTACGCAACGTTTCTCCATCCAATCGTTCTCTCGTATAAAAGGAATCAAATATCAGTTTCGATCAGTATTTGGCCGGGGAAATACTATATCGCGGAATGAAGAACGGGCGAAGTACGAAGAGTCATTTATTTCCGCAATAAAATTTCGTAAAATAATTTTTCAATTATTTTTGTTTTCAGTTATTTTAACGCAACGCGTTTTTCAAGGAAAAGATTTCGGAGATTTATTTTTATTTTATTTTTTTTTTTTTTTTTTTTTTTTTTTTTTTTTTTTATATCAAGACGGTTCGATATCCCTTGTTGTTATGAATATTCCTCGTTTAACTTTCCGACGAGGGAAGCGGATATGCCGAAGAAGGACTTCGTGGAAGAGAATTCTAGAAGGACTCCCGCGAAGCTCTATATACTGCCAGAGATACTACCGCATCAAATACACGAAACTAATTAGGATGCAATTAATCGCGCAATTGTCATTTTGGAGAATTCTGTTTTTTTTTTTCTTAGTATTAGTGAAAGTATCGTGACACGAGTCGCTCGGTGATACAACGAATTTTACCGGTCGTCGACCTCTCTCCTCGCTTTACAATTTTTCGAGCGATTTTTAGCATGACGAGACGCGTTTCTCTCGTTGAGAGCAATGATTATTCGTACGTTATACAGACTCGGATCGCTTTACATCCGGCGCTCTTTGAGGCGAAACGGGACATCGGTTTCCCGTCAAGTCGGGCTTATGATCGTGAGGCGTACGTAAACGGAATCACGTGTAGGTAGGTCAAGGCATGTAATCGATATCAATATCCCGTGACAATACACACTAGGAATTCAATGCCTTTTGAAATGCCTTCCAAACGCGGCGTTCGAAACACGCCGAATCGCGTATGCAAAGAGGAGCCGGACGACGACGAAGCTCTCGATCGGCTTCCTCGAGTTTTGATCCTTCAGCTGCGGCACGTGCGAGTGCTTCTTTTCCAAATTTCCAAAACGAGTGTAGAGGATAAATGGAAAAATAACATAGTATAGTTTCTCTTTTTATTCGAATTTATATATTATACAAACGTAGAGAATAAGCGTGAAATGAAATTAGAAGAAAAGCTCTCGCTTGTTCTTTACTTCAACTGCTTTTTCTTTGCTCTTTTATCGATCTCATATTCTTTGGGTCTACGACTTTTGCGCACACAACTAAAAAATTAATAACGCTCCATTAGAATTTTGTCATCGTTTTTTGTTGTCTGTCTGAAATTTAAACTTTAATTTAAACGACAATGAACGGGCTGCGCGAGCTGTTTTAGACCTCATCGTGACGATCATCAATGGCGCTCGTTTTGTTTTATATACATTCGGACAGACGTATCGCAGCATGAGAAGGTATATACGCGGAGTCATTTTACATCGGTATGAGGACAAAGCATTTCGTCTCGAGCGATACGATACGTAACGGAGAACAATGGCGCTTTTTAACCGCACGGAATTATGATTGTCGATCAGAAACCAATTTAAAATAGAATTAGCCGTACGGTATGGCCGAATGTAGGATTATGAACGAAACCTCGCCCGAGTTTTCGAGCCTTGGCATACGAGATTGGCGTTCAACTCACTGGACGTCGAAATGTAGGGATTAGGAAAGTCATTGTGTTTTACGTACATTTAAGAAAGAGACTGAAATCGCGCATTCGTCGTTATCGTAATCTCGGGACTGTCTGAGACCGTCGCGAGAGAATGTCTCATTTTTGCGTGGGAAGGAATAAATTTGCGAAATCATCGAAATCATCCTGCATTTCTTAAAAAGTACGAGCCATTCGTAGACAGAGATTGAGCATTACAGGGAGATTAGCGTTACGGAAACGTCACGAAGAGATTCCTCGCGAATAAATCCGCGATAAAAATTCTTAGGAAAGAAATACAGAGATAGCTTCTAAGTTGTTAGCGATTAGCCACAAAAGCCATTATCGCGAGACAAATTTATCTTTGGCTTAATTTTAGATTGTTTTTAATTTTAGTTTTGGATTCTAATTTCAAACTTGGTAATCAATTCAATATAATTAATTTATTAATCTCTTGAATATTAAAAGTTTTAATAAATTATTATCTTTCTTGTTTCTTTCGTAAGAATGACGCTCCTAAACGTTTCAGATGATGATTGCAAATTATCCTGTAACACGCGCAAACTCGCTTGTCCAGCTTTGAGAAATCGAGTTATTCGCGATCAGAATCAGGCCGTCCCGGAAAATCTCGTTAGTTCCTTCTTTTTTTTTTTTTTGTTTGTAGCCTGTGCGACTGCGAAGTGACGTTGTGGCTCGGCCGGCTCTTCTCTCGAGCCTTCATCAAAGAACTCAGCATGGCTGATTGATCGTCTTTTCGTGAGGAATTGATTTTCCGCGATTCCGTTCTCGGGGAAAAATCAGCACGGGAAAATCAGGCGGCCGTGCCGGCGACGTTAATCATCCGTTTGTTAGCGTGTGAGTGTGCGTATATGTGTCGCGACGATTAATTAATAGCGTGACAGTGCGTGGCGTATGTAAATTAGCGTATCGACGATACAGCAACGTCATTAGAAATAAAAGGAGTAACAATATATACGATCGCGTCCGAGATAACCGAGAGAATGATTATAGCATATTTCATCGCGCACAACGATTCGTCAGTAAGACTACCACGGCGAGTAGAGTAGTTCGTTTCTTATGCCGCCACACAATAATTTAAGGAACCGTTACTTATTTTTAAAGGTACACATTTGTAAGCAAGTCACCGCCACACGATGGCATCCGTAATTCATCATCACCTCATCATCGCAGTCTTGTAGATATCATCCTTATTGTTATTATTATTATTATTATTATTATTATTATTATTATTATCGCATTATATCGTTATCACATTACTACTGATACTATTGCTATTTTATTTTTTACTGTTATTATAATTAATATTATTAGTGTATAATTGACATTTTGTTTCTTCACACCAAACTAAGCACACCGTAGATGTTAGACTCTTTAACTTAACGTTAAGTCACTGCGATATATTTATACGCTCGTCCTGCGAAGAGAGAATCAATGCGGTCAAATTAAAGGAAATCTGCGCTCGAGCTAATTGTCGAAAAGCGGTTTTTGCGTTTTCGATTTGCCGACTCGATTCAGTTCTATCTCTTTTTATCTCTCACGCTTTTTTCTCCCTCGCGCTTGAGTTAGCTCGGAGTTAGCAAATCGAATATATTATATTTCCTAAATTTATCAGCCTAAATTTATTTTCATCGGATGTATAACTCTTACGTTCTTGAAAGTAATCATCATTTTTTTTTATTTTCTCATTTTGCTAATGCAATTGGCAAAATTTGGCAAACCTTTTGGAAGAACGCAAAAAATTGCTTGATCAGTTTAAACTGCAGTTTCTTTCCTTCGGCGAAACATGAAGCAACAGGTATCGGGCTTGGATATTACTCGTGCATTCGCACGAAACGTGATCGATTAAAATTGTTCGCCGCCTTCTTCACCGCCGGCTTTTTGAATCGCATTGTTCGCCGCACGACGAATACGCTTGTATATTAAGCCCGTTCGACGACGATAGTGTCTAAGAAAGTGTACGAAATATTAAGATAATTCGACGACGAGGAAGTAGCCTTAAAGTAACTTATTCGAAGTAGATTGTTGACGTAAAGATAGTAGCGATACCAATTTAGACACGCAGCAACATATATACGGTAGCTTGCCAGTACGAGTAGTATCTAAGGTATTTACACTTTGGACCTTTCGCGGCTCGATCTTTCGTACGGTTGAGACTCGAAACGACAAGTATCGTTCGCTAAGACTCGACGCGAAAGTATATCGCGAGTGTCGTCAACGAATATAAACGAAAGAGATAACTGCGTGCAACGCGCGAGATTACATGTTGTAAAATGTGCCCCGTTAAAATTCGATGTCGAGATCGAACATCATTTTCCCATTTGTTATTTAGAGCGCAAAAAGCTGCAAAGAAATTAAATGAACAAATAATACGTTGATTGACGACAGCGTAATTATATTAATTTGCAAACAATTATTTATACAATAATTTCGCGACGCAGCAAACACGAATAATTACATTTATACGTAATTGGATTTGTTTTAATTTGTCGAACGTCGAATTTAACGTGGGTGTATTTGTATAGTATACGTCCATTTCCAAATGGAGCGAAAGTAAACTAACTCGGCACTTTGATACCCTTTTTCTACATCTCACATACGAAATCGGTTTCACTGCCATTAAATACGATATCGGGCTCCAAGTAATGCGAGTTTAATAATTGATTAGTGTTTAAGGCCAAAACTTTATTATGAAAAAAATTGTATGTGCGAAATCAATTTTCCGAGAAAACGGAGGCTATACAACGTAGACAATAGTGTTAATAGTCTTATGTATCTTATCAATAAGGTCACATTAATCGTATAAAAATGAAGTTATTATAATAGCGAGCGAAAAAAACAATTTATACAAATGGTCGTAACTGATCGTACACCATTCCTATACGATATAACAGTATTTGCTATTATATTAATGGTAGTAAACACAGAAAAAAAAATTTAGTACAAAATTGTATTTCATATTTTATTTATCCCATCTTAATAATCACCTAAGGACAGAATATGAGGTAACATAGATCACAAGGTTATAAATAAAATATTAGATTATATATATATTTAAACACTTTTATTTAGTCGCATTTTATTAAAGCATGTTTTTTTTCCATATACACATCTGTCTACAAGTAAAGGTTTATATAGTAGCGATGAAGAATAATTTATAATAATCTATATTTCTGATCACATGTATAACGCAACGTTCATCCTAAACAATTTCGTTTGTTGTTGGGTATATATCACGTCGAATCAATTTTTAATACAGGACATGAAAATCCTCTTTTAATAGAAAAGTTTTGAAAACGATTATATCAATTGGGCGAAAAAACGGGAAGAAAAACTGATTTGCCGATAACGATAATGCAGTAAGCTACACAAAGAGAACTTCCAGTATCTTCAAGCAAGGCGTCGAAGAACATCATTAATATACGTAGAGGGATTTCTTATATCTTCTAATAAGCCTGAAACATTTACATTTTATTAAAGATGAATAATACAAAAATGAAATCAATAATTTATAAGAACGATTTTAAAAACAATGTTCAAGTCTGAACTTTTTCAATTATTGACCTCTTCGATTTTTTGTGCGTTACGAGACTTACCAACAATATCGCAAAACTCCTCGAATGATGTGCATGGTACTAATTCATCGCGATACGATGAAAGCACGCGTTCCGAGGCTTTTAACATGGCTTCGTCATTGTGCCTGATATATTCAGCTAGTACCGAAGGCCACTGGTCGTCGGACAAAACGTTTACTTTCTACAAGTGTGGAAAAGACGGTTTAGACAAACACATAATTGCTCAATCAATAGATATTAAAAATTATTAAAATCATTCTGAACCTTAAAGAAGTTTGCATAAATAGAGTCCACTAGACCAAAGAAGATTAGAATGCTTTTGTAAATAGCGTAATCCTTGGCGGTTGGTTCCATGATGGTCTTAGTAGTAGCTGATGGAGACACGTAACGTTGATGTGCGAGGATGAGTAATCGATTGAGGTGTGTAAGTCTATGAGATTTCCAACGAGCGGGCGTGAGTAAAAGTAGCGAAAGTGTGCACTGATACAATGGACCTTCTGCTTCGTAACAATTATCGAGCCACGCCGAGCCTGGCGGTACTTCTAGATAAGTCATTAAAGCTTTATCCTCTCTGGTTGCCGATCGCGTTCTACAAATCAAACATCAATTTATAATATTTGACAACATAACTTTTGTATTAATTTTTTACTTTCCAAAATTTCCAATTTTGTACCATCGAATCTTTTTTTTTTCCTCTTTATTATATTTCTATAAGTTATTAAAATATACTCACGTATTAACGACATACAGAGCCATGTGTATTAAATATGGTACTATGTGCATATTTGATTGGGGACCTCCACCACCGGTGTCCTCATGGAAGTTCTTCTCTTGAGCGAATCGCAAAAGAAGCAGCTTCAGATCATGAATTGTCGACGAATAAGATATATCGCGGTGACTAGTGCACTCTTGCAGATAGGTATTGTGCCTAGCCAAACAGCTGGCAAATGCGGATTCTGGAACCTGCGGGCCCCATAATGGCAACAGCCCGTTGCATTTCGTATTAGCGTTCTGCAGTGCCGCGCTTTCCCACTCATCTCTAGCGCGCGCCAAACGCACTGCAGACATATGACAATCTACGTGGACCACATTGAAGTGCGTGACAGTAGTGTAACCTACAGTTTTTCGTTGCTTCGTTTCAAATTCTTCTACATTACAACGCTTCGTGAATGTATAAACGCCTAACACCTATAAGTAAGACAATAAAGATGATCATTAATGAAGAAAACATGCAGGAAAACAATTAATACTAATATATTGTCACAAACAAAAATTAATTCCAAATTTCCTAAAACATATGTCAATAAAAAAATAGAAAAGAAAAAAATAGGATACATTACCATATTTGGTTTAAACTTGTATCCCTCACGACAAATAACACAGATCAGTCCAGTCTCATCGCCCAGGTCTTCCATTTGCTGCAGAATCGTTCCGCTAGCAGTGACTTGACCTTTATCATTCGTTTGCATACCAAGTGCGCCAAGTTGTCTCTCTCGCATCGCCATAGCTAAGCGTTTTTTCTCGCTGCGTGTATGCTGGCGGGCTTCTTCAATAAGTTCAGCTACTCTCTTATTGGTACATAACGCTTCCAATAAATTCTCCGCTAGCGAGCCAACGTGTTCGTTTGAAGATACTTGTTCCAGTCGATGAATGATACTAATGGTTACTTGCGAGACTGTCAACTGTAATAGAATAATGATTTCGAATGATTTATTTATTAATAAAAGAATTATGAATATAGGTTTGTATTTACCTGAGTCGGCTCGTGATCTGTAGCTAAACCCGTGAGGAATCGTAGAATATATTTCAGAGCTGGTTTAGATATGAATTCCTTCAGCTCGTCGCTATCTGTACGTAACAACGTGGGTTTAACGCATGGCGCGTGTACCTGTAGAAACGAAGAAGAAAACATTCGTTAAATTTACATATAACGTATTTTAATATTTATATTATATGCTTTATACTTACAGTGATGTACTCAAAAGCATCTTTTACTATACCCATACTTATGATATAATCTTTCAGCGTGTTACCAATCGCATTTCGTTCAATGCCTTGTGTGAGTATACAGAATAATTCTAACTTCTGCTCGTCCTCAGGTGTGTGTTCAAAATCGAACTTATAAAAATTTAACACAGGTTTGAAGTAATCACATAGCAGTGCCATTTTCTCTTTATTGCCATATGTCAACGCTGCCAAGACTCTCGCAAGGTGTGCGAGCACGCTAGTGCTTTGCCTAACCGCTGTAGATTGTGTACAGGATAAAAGGGCCTTGATATGCTCCGGACCACCGAGAGTACGCGAAAATGCTTCAAACGCACTAAACGGTTGCGAAGCCGCGTTTGCCAATATTGTTTCCATGATCTAGAATCGATGTCAAGTATTTACGTATCGTTCTCATGACGTCAAGCAAGAAGATCTTTGTATTATACTTACGTCTAATAACTGTTCGGTAATTTTCGCTTGGGAATTTTCAGACTCTGTAGTGAGACAACGTTGAAGAACGTCTAAAAATACAGTCACCGCTCCCAATTCGGGTTTGCTTAAGACCTCCTGATTCTTCTTCACTTTCACGCACAATCTGAACAATTTCAATAGAACTTGAAGAAGAGGTCTCGCACGATTCACATCGTGTATCGCTGCCAATCTGTCTAACATAACTTGAAGACCGCCACAGTCTGCTAGCACATTTGCCATTTTGTAGACTTCCTCGTTATTCACTTCTTGCTCGCTACTGGCGTTCAAGGTTTCAACAAATTCTTCAGTCGCGTCTCCTAGCAAACCACGCATACGATATATTACGCGCATGGCATCGCATTCACCACCTTCCAACACCCAAATTTTCTTATAAACCTAAAGAGGGAAAAAAATGTTTGATTTCATATGTGGAAATAATAGTTTTTCTAAAATTAAATAATTGTATAAAAGCAACAATAAATATAAAGTAAATATCTTAAGATAAATTTATATCTTTTTTAATTAAAAATTGTTGGATCGACTCTTACCTCCTTAACAGGAAGATCCAAACTAATAATCTTGTTATTAACAAGAAGTTCCATTCCATTATCATCTTCCAAAAGTGCAACTAATTCACAATCTAGACAAATTTTATTTTTGACGTCTCTCATAAGAGGACCGAGACCAGGTTCCAAGCTGCTATAAGGATTTCCTAACATTCTTCCCTAAAATGTTTAAAAAAAAGAATAACAATATTTTCCATTTCCATTTATATAAAGATTTTATTTGAAAATAAACGCGTACGCGGACTTACCTGCAGAAAATCTTCTTGTTGCGGATCCTTTTCAAGCGTCAAGAAAAATTCACCGATATCGTTTTCTTCTGGATAAATAATCGAACACAATCTTTCAAATATGAACACTGGAGTACGAACATCTTGAGGATTCTGCTTTTGTATCGTTTCGACACAAATTGCCATGAATGCCTTTGTTTCTTCTTCGGTGCCTAATAAATAAAATAAAAATAAATATTATATAAAATAAATATTTCATCTTCATTATGTATTAAACAAATATTATTATAAGGATGTCTAAATACACAAAGTTCTAAAATTATTACCAGTAGTCATTTCTTCTAGAAGTTCTAATAGTTTCTCTTGCGTATCATCTATCAGTCTAGTACGCTGAACAACGAGTCTCCTGAGGGACAGATAACCGTTCAGCACCGCGCCAACTAGTCGACCTTTATACTGCTGTTTAATATTTTCCTGTTCCAAGAAAGTCGCCAAAAGTTCTGTGAGCATTTTCAACGAGTATCCCTGAGCCAGATCGCTAGTTAAAGTAGTCTCTTCCAGTCTATGTAATTCCTCTATTTCCCGGGTTAAAAGTTCCGCCAATAAAGTCATTACACCGCGTATTGCTAGGAATTGCTTCCAGGGTGATTGTCTGATTAAACTTTGATATAACGTGAGAAATTCTGTACTGCTCTCGCCAGCAGTACGTAGTTCTTCCAAGTAATATGTCAGTAAAACCAAAACCTCCTTCTTCCTCTCTATACCTTGACATAGGCTCTCGATCATATTACAAGCGACTTGGCGTGCCAGACGAGAACTAGGATTAAAGAGAACTTCCTTCAACCAAGCACCGTCCGATAATCTTAGTGGTTGAACACCTTGATGTCTCATGCAACGTTGATGCCACCTGTATCCATATTTTTCCATCAAATACAATACGTGAGCCTCCTCCTGAAACAAAGGATTAAATAAATTAAAATCTTTTTAACTTTATTTATATCCCTTTGTGATATACATTATGTATATTATTAATACGAATAGTAGATACGATCTTTTAATAATTTTATTTTTATTTATTCAAATATTGATTGGCTTGTTCTTTATTTCATAACCAACCTTTTTAAGAGGTTTAGCCGTGGACGGTTCCGTTTTCTTAGCCGGCATACGGCGGAGCCATTCGGAATACGAATGCTTGGGATCGCCGCTGATCCATTTGCCCACATCAATACTGACGTCTTCTGGTGGTTGTACAGTCGCCAGAGATTCGATGGTTTTATCCTAAAATCAGAATATTACATAAAAATATACATAAGAATATTACAAAAAAGAAAGTCAATCTATAAAAATTCGAATACTTACTTTATTTTTCTTTGATATCGGTTGATCGGGTTTAATGAGACCTTGCAGAATTTTCAGACATGGCAGTATGATGCTTTCCATTACGACCGGACTTTTCGACTCCTTACAGGCCGTTAAGAATAATTGCATTACGCATCGCAATTTTTGTTCCCAGCACGAGTCCTCCTTTTGCACGAGTGCCGCAAGAAGAGCCATTTCATGCCGTACAGCAACCGAGAGATCAGGAGTGGCGACTCGTCCGCGAAGTGTCAACGTGATTCGATTAGTTAGAAGCGAGCATATCTCCTTAGTCGATTGTGCGTTATCTCTCGTGACGAGACACAATAATTGTCGCACTTCTTCTTGCATTTGTACCGTACCCTTTCGCAAATTGTGCTCTACGAGTTCTTGAATCAATCCTTGCTTGCACAGAACATCTCTGGCTACACTATTGGTGGCTAATGCACGTAACAATGTTAGGCAGTGTTCCGTCGCAGCAGATGCACAGCCGTAACACCGTCCAACCGGCGAAACTATTGTCTCATCCTTTATAACATCGCTCGCACTGGACGTACCGTATGACGATTGCGAGCTACTTTGACCACGTTGATTTCTGTCATACGCAACAAGCTCCCTGCGACAGGCTAGAACGCGTTGAATGATTTTGCTGAGCTCCTCGAAAGAGGTCTTGCATTCGCCGCAGTATCTCTGTGCGAGTAGCTGGATCGCTCTGTTCACTTGGGTACTGCCAGGCACCTGTATACCTTCTTCTAATCCTCGATCCAAACGGTGTTCAGATATCTTAACGAGAAGCATTTCCAATGTAGGTTTGTTGGATATCAAAGTTTTATATACTCTGTCCGCCTTTTCGAGTAAAGTATTAATTGTCGCCACTGTCTTCTTTCGATCATCATCGTTTTCTATGGGATCAACGGCGCAGCACGGCCTGCCGGTTAGGGTGTAATCGAATTTCGCATATTTGCAGAATCCGCAAGCGTGACATAGGAACGGATCTTTCTCGTCGTAATTAATCGCGCGGCACTTGTGACATTGGAACACATTTTCGCCGCAATTCGCGCATATACCAGGATTCGCCGGAACGCTAGCGGAACATCGCGGGCACTGCAGCGTCTCAGACGAAGCTTGGATATTTTCATAGAAATCGGCATATTCGATCATGAGATTGCAGGCTACTATTGGAAGAGGAAATTCCATTTTGACTTCCGTCTGCCCCTGGGCAAGTGTAATTTTTTTAGCCTTGTGCCACATGGCTGGTTTATTCTTCAGTTCCACGACAGCCTGTACTGATCGATTGTTGTAATAAACATTGATAGTACGGACCATCTTTGTTCTCTTCAGATCACCTATACGGAGAGTGATGCGACTGATGGTGTGGCTACCGACTAACTTCACGATCTGCGTCGTTGTTGTAAATTTAGAATCTACCTTAATTGACGACAGTTTGATCGTCGCCATCGGTACTTCTGGATTATTACAGACGAGGCAAGGTTCACTTTCCAAATAATAACCATCTAATTCAACGAATTGTGCCAGATTTACATAAAGATTCGCGTTAGGATGTCGCGCGAGTAACTGATTCTGCGCGTGCAAAACAGCAACCGCCTGTTCCATGTATGTGTGCATCTTCTTTCCGGCATGTGGCGTTTTTAGACAGAAGTAGCCAAGTAAATCGACAAACTGTGCTGCCTTCCTGCCATATGCTGGGAGTAGAGGCCACAAACGCCATAGAAGATCCAGCAAGACTTCCTGATCCGTTGGTCCACAGTTTCTAAAATGAAAAAGATATATATTTTATCTTTTTATTGCAACGTTATATCTTATATTTTAGATTATGTTTATTTTGTTCTATAATTAAATAATCTATTAAATGAAGATTAATAACTTACTTGTATATTGCTAATATAAGAGAATGCGCTTGCCAGCGAACGTTTGTATTGTTCGTTTCAAGTAGGAAAGTTTGTATGAACTTCATCAGCAATGTGGGATGAACTTGCTTTTGAATTTGTTCGACTAGAGTCAAGCATTGTGCTTCTTCGAATTTAGCCTCTGTATCAGAATCTTCCGATTTTTCACGTTCACGCCTCTCTTTTGTGCCAGTCGTAGATTTCGATTCCTAATTTAAAATTAATTTAAAAATTTATATGAATATATTAACATCAAAGAAAAATGCACCGTTTTGGATAATAATACAATCATACAATTTATACATTTCATTACATTTACCTTTGACTTAGTGTCCTTTGTTTCTTTGGATTTATTATTTGAACAGATAGCACATTGCAATAATTGAAGCACTGTAGGGCTCACGCCTTCATCTAAGAGTGTCGATATGGCGAAGAAATACGATAGAACCGTGTTTTGCTTTAAGCAAAATCGTTGCCAATTTCCTGTGCGACTGGTAGCAATCTCCACGCAACATTTGAGATGTTCGATCAATTCCACCAAAGAATCATACGGTAAATTAATGGAATGCGGACGTGCATGCGGCGGATCATAACCACCAGCAGTACAACATTGTTGCACGGACTAGCAACAAAAATTTAATAATTCAAGATAAATTTATAAACTATTTTCATTTAATAAAAGAGAGTATTGTGTATAATAAAATCACCTGCACGTGAGATATGAGAGCGTGTAAATCCCGCAATTGTCTGTACTTTTCTTTATTGCCGCATATGAAGAGCAGCAATTTACGTACTTGTCGCCTGACGAATGGAGTCTGATACGACATCATGTACTCGCAAAGATAGAAATACCATGGCTGTATGATTAAAAAAAAACAATTAATCATCTTGTATAGATATAAAAAAATATAAAAAATTATTAATCATCTATTCATATAAATACATAAAAGAAGGCTATAGAAAATTATTGACTTGTTATTGAAATAGTTACTGAATTAATTACTTGTTCGAATGCAGGCTGCACCACGCTACTTTCCGCGTATTTGTGCACCTGATACGGCAATCGTAGTACCATTTCCGTCAATAATTGAGGATAGGGTTCAAACACATCGCCAGCATGACCCTTAACATATTGTCGTAGGAAGAATGGCGACATATCTGGAGGCGACGTTGTAAGATGTTCCTTAAGTAACTGACCTCCGATCATAGTACCAGAATCTTCCGTATTGGTACTAATAAACCAAATATATTTGTGAAAGATTATTGTCATAAATTATAATATTGAAATAATGTCAAACATTCATAGTGTAAACTTACGTTTTCCAATAATCGAGTAAGGCCTGTAATAACGTCAAACAATAGTCGATAATACCAGCTTTGCTCAATATTGCTGCAGTAGTTTGTGATACAAAATTCGGATTATCCGAAGGAGTCTTTGTAGCGTATTTCGAGCGAGACATAAGAACGCCTAAGAAAAAAAAAAAAATAATAATAATAAATCAATTGTAATATGTACAGCATATAAAACCACAATTAATAGAAATAAGTAAGTATTCACTTACTTAGTAAGCGCATAATAACCAAATGAACTTCTCTCTTGTTGCTACGCTCACATATGTTGTTTGTATCAGGCTTGTCCATCTCCAGTTCCTTCACGAGCATTTGCAATAAGCGTTCTATGCAAGCTTTGTCTCTTTCGTCTTGCCCGTCAAGATCAGCAGTTAACATTAGTACAACCTGATGAAAAATAAAAATTTTAAAGATTGCTTATTTTATTTAATTTTCATTGCATACTTATGATATAAGAAACAAGTACCTGCATAAATGGAATGGCAAGCACTCCTCGAACATTTATCAAATTGGGTACAAATTGAGTAAATCTATCCAATAATAAAAGTCGTATAGCATGTAGTTTCACAGTGATTTCACCAGTTGTATCACTTTCCTGTTCAACACCTTGTTCTTGCTCAGTACCTTCTTCTTGCTCAGTAGTCTATGACGCAAATTATAATAAATATAAAATATATTTATCTTATATTCAATCAATCAATTTTTTTATTTCAAAACTTCAAAAATTTTATTGTCGACTTTAGAGAAAACTGATAAACTAATAAATATATATTAAAATAATATAAATTCTAAATGTATAAAAATGTAATTTCAAGAAAATAATGACAATGAATGAAACCAAACAAAACAAGAGATACGTTATACAAAACGTTATAAAAAAAAATTCTATATATAATAATATGTTAATATTATATATAATCAAAATGCAAATATTATCCAGCCATTGTCGCTGTTTTTTCTGCTTTAAAAACGTGAATTACATATTACAAGGTATACTTTATACTATAGGTACTTACAGTGAAGGTTGTAGGAACATCTAAAGTATTAGTTTCAGAACGTGGTGCTTGGCTGACTCCAATTCCAATCGGAGCCATAGCATTATCAGGAGCATTGTCTCCATATGCGGAACTCCTGCCAGAAACATTATGCTCTCCTGTCATGCTATCAACGGCACTGCCTCCGCTATCGCTTCCACCACTCTCGCTTCCCTTACTACCACCACTACCACCCTAAAATAAAACGTATTCCAAGCGTTACTACAATATATGCAAATACTAGACTCCGTTGATCCACGTCTGCATACTTTCAGTGAATAATAAATGCCAAGTCAATATGTAAAGATGTAACTTACTTGCTCAGCGGGAGATGTTCGAAGAGTACTACCATCAGTTGCTGCAGTTGATCCTTCATCGTCAGAACCACCCGCGGAAGCAGTCGTATCAGAGTAATGTCCACCTTCTTGGGCCTAATTGGAAAAATATTGAATCCTTGATTATCAAATGTGAAAAGTCGCAACTAAATGTCGAAAAAAATCTTGATACTACTTGTAAAAATAATTTATGCACTTTACGCGAGGGAATGTTACCTGAACAGCGTTCGGCACTTGAACCAATCCCTGAGCCGCTAGATTTTGTAAACTTTGCAATGTGGAACCGCTTAGATTCTGAAGACTTTGTATACCCTGCAAATTAGGAAAGCCTTGCTGGAATCCTTGCCGCAACGCTTGCAAATCAGCGGCTCCTTCGTGGTCTTGTAAACTGAGGGCTATCGCGAGTTCTACCATCGCTTCGTCGTCAGCGTCCGGCGGCATATCGAGTAACTGTGGGAAATTACCAGCACCGAGCAACGCTTCCAACGGATGATTAACCACCCTCGCGGCAGCAGAATTCTGATTGCCTTCGGCGCCAAGCATAACTGCCACTCTGTCCACAGCCTCGACAGCTTCGATGTCAAATTGCTGTTCTACATCGCGCTCTACCACGTCTTGAGATGCCTGTGACGGAACGGACGTGGATTTTTCTTCAGTTTCAGGAACTACACCTACAAAAATATTAATAATGAAAATTAAATAATAAGATAATCAATCTAATAAATTATCATAAATTATTTAAAATTATTTCTATTAAATATTTAAAAATTTTTCAATTTTATACCTGGAGTACTGCAATTTGGCGGACTCGGTATATAAACTCTTCTGCGTTTGTATCTAGGCCTAAGCACTCTGATTATCGCATGCTTGGCACTAAAACTAATCGTGGTATCTGAAGACAATAATAATTGTAGATATAATTTAGCAGCTATTGCAGTATTGTTTTCAACATCGCATATCGTGAAGGCATGAATGATCTCTACGATTGCGTAAACTGTTCCCTCAGCATGCGTAAGTCCTGGAACGACTACTGGTGCAAGTGCCATATTCTTAGGATACGCCATATGTAGAGACCATAATATCTCCATCAATTGAATGACTAAATGTTGATTCACATCAGCCTTGTTCGAACGAACTTCTAGACGGTCTTTCTCGAAAACGGGTACTAAAAATAAATAATTTCGACGTTACATATTTGTTCATTTAAAAATCTGAACGGTTTATAATACACACCGGTGCTTTCATCAATTGATTTATTTGCGTATTGTTCAGCGAATTTAGCGAGATTGTGCGGTCGAGAAACGGCAATAGCACGAACAATAAGTACAAGCCTGTAAAAGTTCTCCGCATCTATATCTGCAGGATCCTTAGACTCTCGCATTGACTTTAAGGACTCAAGTACATGCGATAGCAACGCATGATCCTGAAATTGTACAGAAAAACATAATATGCATAATAAAATCATTAGTGAATAATTAATTATCAATGATGATCAACATACCTTGTGAAGGTGATAAGCCTGTTTAGTGCTATGAAGAGCAGCTAACAAAGCTGTTGTGTGCATTTGCACCGATGGTGGAGTAGGTAATATTAACAATCGCGATGCGACATCAATAGCTGTGGTTTTCAATGAAGTTTTGTCATCATGCGAGGATAAGATAAATGAAGATTCCAGGACTTCAAGAATGCTGGATATCATCCTATAAAAATGATATAATTTAAAAAAATGTATTGTTATTACTATATTTATTAATCCAATTGAAATAGTTGTATTTCATACTATACTTATTAATTAATATAAAGTATATATTGTATTATGTAAGTTAAATAATTAGTATATAATTTGTAATCAAACAACACAAAAATTCGTAATAAAAAAACAGTTTTAATAAATTGTTATCGGAATATTTGTCTTACAATTTCATTAATCAAAAAAAAAATCTTTGAACATATTCTTTCATAAAAACTTCCATTATTTACAAATTATTTATAAATTAGTAACTGGTAACATCAATTATTAAGTTTATTACTTTATTTTGTTTTTTGCAATATTGAAGTTATGATATATCCTTACCTTTCCATGTTAATCGAACTATCCTTTGTCGTTCTGATACAATATATGCTTGGATTAAAGAATACTTTCTTTATAAAATAATTAACTTCTTTTATATACTTCATATATTTAAAAAATGTTCTATTACGTACTTGTTGATCGAAGACAATGATGCAGAAACAATAGTATTATCAGTTTCATTATTGACTGTCGTCACCGGTGCGGATGTTGGTGGACAAGATTGAATTTCTTCTATTTCTTCAGGCCATCCAAATGCATCCTTGGTTTTGCCATATCTTTATAAAAAAACAAAAAATCTAGTATGACTAATATCAAGATAAATATGTTTTTGTCTGTGTAAAAACTTTTATGCTTCATTTTAAAAAGAGATACCTAATAATATAGAAGTTATACTAACATTTTGATAGAATCGACCATAATGACACCCTCTTGATCTTGAGATGGTCCAAAAGTAATCGTCAATTTTTTATCAGCTTGGAGACTTTCTTCCCTCGTTAAAGGAATATCAAACCAGCGACTTCTAGTTAATGTAGTTCGAATACTTCTGCCAAATACCTTTACAAATACGAATATTATATAGTTTAATTAACATTAAAAACAAAAGTCGATATGTAAATATTATTTATCAACTTACTTCAATGTACAGTGGTGCTTTTTGAACATCTTGATTGCCAAAAAGTACTCTTATTCCTGTCATTACTAAAATCGCGTCATTATTCGTCACTTCTACATTAAAGCCCATGGATTTTGTAGAGGCCACATACATTCCGGTGGTGTTTAAACGATGCTTGATTTGCGCGACGTTATAAATCTGCAGTAAATCGTTACCGCCGTATTCGACGTCGTTCATAACCTGACAGTGTTCAAAAAAGTCAATAGGAAACGAGATTGATCCTGATGGTTTCCCCATTTTGTTAGCCTTCTTCTTTCGCGTTGGTTTAATACCAGTAGTAGTACTAATCGGTTGTACTGTGGACGACATCCAAAATCCGGTCTGCTCCATACCGGCCATATAGATTCTCAAGCTTCCGTCTTCGCACAACAATATCAAAGTCGTGCGGTGCTCCGCGTTCGAACTGGGATGCCGAATTGCAACCATGTCCATGATCTTTGCCTTCGCAGGCATAATTTTAATTTCTTGTATCATGATCGTATCGGGCTTGATCATCAGTATCACCGGATTATTGCTGGTCTGGAGGATGGAGCAGACTAATCCAGGATGATTCGCCACCTCGCTCCATTGGCACAACGGTTGCGGCTGATTATTGTTAGACTTATTGCCATTCGTCTTGTTACTGGCGAGATTAATTTGAAATACCACTGTGATGTCGGAGTCCATGTGCCTCAGCGGCGCTATGAAGCTCTTGCCGCAAACATAACTGAAGAACAATAACTGTAGAGCGTGAGAATAGTAAATAGAAACACCTCCGCCGCACACTTGGCCAGTGTCTTTTATCTCCGGATGATAAACGTCCAACGTGTTCGTCACATAGAAAGCACCATGCTTGGCCTGGCTTTCCTCGTCCATTACTTGGCTATAGATATACCCGGCAGAAGACATAAGCAACATATGGAATGTACCGTCTTCTGCATGCATGAAAGTGCAATCCCTTATTTTTCCCGTCGGCACAAGAAAATAATACTGTGGACTTAATGCGTCCTTTCCCAAGTCGTAAATTTTAACGAAATCAGCGGTGACCAATGCCAATTGTGTCTGTGCACCGGGAAGCCACAGGGCTTTAATAATAAAGTTTCCACTTTCAAGCTGAGGATGTAACACTAGATGATCGGACACTGTTCCGGAACTGTTGAATGTGAGCACGTGACAATCCTTAAAGCCGCAAACTGCTAGGAAGTCCTCGTTCCATTGATTTCCAGTGACTGAAAGAACGGTGAAGGGTACCGGAGCCGAGGCGAGCCTTGTCAGAGTTAACTTCCTTTTAGAAGAGTCAGCCTGCTTCAGCAATGCGCTTAGTTGCAACACCGTTATCTTGCCCTTTTCATGCGAGACGGCCAAATGTTGTCGCTTACCATGCGGAGATGATAGACAACACATGGCAACACGTCGTATCATATGAGCGGAGAGTAACTGTCTGATCGTCTGGCCCTGATCTCCCGAATAATTCATTCTAACGTTTTCAAACGCGCCCTCCTGCGATCCCAACGTGGGTAACATAAGCTGATCCGTGTGCTCGAACTTCTTGTCAAGTGTGTGTAAGCGTTTAAGTGCCAATTGGGCCCGTGTGTGGCAGCCGACGGGTGAGTATCGCTGACAGGAAGTATCTACCGCGGGTACCAACGCCCGTGTCAGATCCACCAACGAAGACACCAATCCACTCTTTATCAGTTGAGATTGTATCCAATCCTTAGATGACTCCAATTGTTTTGCCAAATACGCTTGTCTTTGAGTGTCGCGTCCGCTTCTCTCATGCTTGTCATACAGGTGCACGGGACTGGACGCCCTTCGGCGCAGGCTGCTCGTGAGGAGCAAATTGCTGCTTTCCGCAGGCGCGCCAGCATTGTTGTACGGCATATTACCGCCTACTTGATGTTCTGAGCTCTGCGGACTGCGCTTTGTCAACGCCTGGCACGATCCGTCGTCCTTGGCGCCGCAATCACAGAAAAAATTTCCGTACTTGGCGTATGTGACATCGTGGCCACGATGACAGACTCGTGCGCACACAGTGCAGACACCGACCCCGTCGACCATGTTACACGTGTGGCAGTGGTACCAATGCTGATTCATAAACTCCTTTTGTGTAATCGTGAAAGTGCATAATTTGTTACAGAGACTGTCCTCGTCCGAATCTTCGGCCGCGCTGTCGTCATCATCGTGCGGAATTTCGTCTACCCAGTCGCTGTCATTTACATCGTTATTCGGTATAGCGCCTTCCCAAGGCGGGCTAATGGCTCGATCTTGAGATTGTGCCTGCTGCGGGCAAATCGCGCCCACAATATCGGCTATGTAATTCAATATACAACAACCCGCTTCGATGTACGGCGACGGTTTGTCAAAAGTCTGCGAATCCTTGTTCATTATCTGCTCCTTGCAGAGTTCGACCCATTCGGTTGCAGCTTTGAACAGCAACGTGTGCCCTTTTTCCAATCCAGCATCAGCTAATGTAGACATAATATGCATCAAGTGCACAAATCGATTTCCTTCGATGGTAGGAGACAGAATATGATACGTTAATGGTATGAGAACTTGAAGAATAGTTATCGAAACGTTCGCACTGAAACTACTTTTATCTTTCACTATGTAATTTGTAAGCGCCCGCAAGAAACGACTGTTCTCGTGGATCGTAAGCTGCTCATCGTTACTAGTCGTAGGCTGATTGTTGGAACTATCGGAAATTGTCCATTGCGCTTGTTCGTTATTAGATGCGTTGTTTCTTTCATCCGGTTTCTGACTTTCCTCCGAGGTTCCAGAAACAGTTACCAATGTATTCGCAGTGCCGGCTGTGGGTGTTGGTATATTCGTTGTAGAAATTGTCGCCGGCACATTCGTCACTCCCAATATAACGTGTCTTAACCATGTCTGCAATTTGTCGCTTTCAACGTTGGCAAAACTAACCACCGAATTGCAAAGACGATCCAACGAACCGTCACCCGGTTTCTCAGTCGTTCTGAATAATGCGCTGAAGAATTGGAAAACGTATGTGCTAAACTGTGACGAAGCTTGAGGCGACGTTATAGATAATAAAACAGACACAAGACTACGATTCGTGTCGGGCGCGAAGAACATATCTAAAGCTTTACATCCAAGAGGCTTTTCCAATAATCGTTCCCAATATTTTATACACTGATCCAAAATATCCTCGTCAATGACAACTTTAATGGATCCATCTGTATTATCGGTATACTCGATTATCAAATTGTAAGTGTGATTTAATACAAATAAATGTTCGCGCAAGAGTCGCGCTTCATTATCATTATCTTGTCCCAATAATTTGGTTAGAGTATTGGTAGCCATCTCTCGTAGGTAGTCAGTACGAGCATCCATTGACAATGAAATGAGAATGTCTACGGCTTGAGTATGTATCTCCGATTGTGATTCCGGGGCTGTTGCAGAAGTAATATACTCCATCATAAATGAGACCAAGCAGTATAACAAATTCTTCAAGGACGGATTAATAGAGAACGTCGGATGTTCAGATAAAGAACTAACGTGATAATTCACCGTAGTAAAAATATAACTCTCCGCTGGTATTATATCGTTCGCGTATGTATTCCAAGACACAGGAGCAAACGCGATACTCTTCCATTTGTCTAGCGCTGATTTCACACAGCTTGGCAAAAATGAAACTAACGATGTTTCCGTTTCCCAATTTGCACCTGCCATTGATAATATATTATCCAGAATTAGATAGTCCCGCATACCGTACTTTCTATGTTCTTCGATAGATTCAAATGTATGGTACAATATGTTAGATCGACATGACATCAAAATGGCATCTGTCAACGATAAAATATGAGGTAAAATTTCGATTATCATTTTAGTTCTGTTTGACGGCGCAGAATCCACGTTCTGCGTACTCTTGGAAGTTTCAATATTCTCAGTAGAATTTTTCGATATGTTCTCATCCATGAGAACTTGTAGCTTTCCAACGACTGCAGCCAATATACATAAAGAACCAAGTTTTGGCAATGATGCTTTCGGCATTATTTTGTCAGTAGCATTGTATTCAGGTTTAAGTGAAATGATACAATTCTTTGCAAGGGTGACGTCATATTTTAAAGAGTTTACAGTGGACGATACTGTTTTCAACAAATTTTCTGCGTATTGCGTATACATTCCTTGCTTCACTAAACAATCCTTCATCCAACCAGTAAAAGTTTTATACGCAGCTCTTGGTCCCCATATCAGTGAATGAAGCAGCATAGGACCAGCTGGTATCTCTTCGCCAAGAGCAAGTTTATTCATGTAAGGAGTTGAAGGAGGTAGCATCAATAATAATTCCCAACATATAGAAAAACAATATTGAATTGCACATAATCCAGTAAATGTAATTTTTTCCTTATTGTCAGCACCGCTTTTTCTATGCATATCAGTTTGATTAAGTACATTCAGGATATCAATTAAAGCATCAACTAACAGAGGATATTTCATTTTATCTGGTGTACCCAAAATAAAATTGCAGGCCTGTAAATAATATGTTTTGCATTATATAAAATCTTATTTGATATTTTACAAAATATAGATAAAACATTTAAAACTATTACAAAAAAGCTAAATTTTTAAAAAATTTTTATTATAATTTAATATAATTTTTTCATTATAAAAAGTATTAAAAAAACTTTTGCTAAATAAAACTTTTATTATAAGTTAGAATAGGTAACTGTTACAAATTATTATAAAATATCGTTTCAGAAATTATAAAAATTATTTCTGTAAAGAATTTTCTCTACAACTAACTGATTCATATACAAGACATACCAATCCATCCAACTTTGGTGCGTCCTGATTATTAAAATCTGTTCTTGATAAATTATAAAAACG
This sequence comes from Pogonomyrmex barbatus, assembly GCF_055798465.1. Classification (NCBI taxonomy): domain Eukaryota; kingdom Metazoa; phylum Arthropoda; class Insecta; order Hymenoptera; family Formicidae; genus Pogonomyrmex; species Pogonomyrmex barbatus. Next base: position 3,084,170 of record NW_028297182.1, on the reverse strand, counting down.
TGGTTTCATTGAAAATTCATCTTGTGAACCATATTTGCGATAATTATCTTCTATTTCTACCCAAGGAGTAAAAGCTCTGGCAGTCTGTTTATTTCCATCTTTTGTATCACATACTAAGCTAGTTGCAGCGAATAGATTCCATTGTACCTGTACAAAAAAATAAATATAAATAATCATTATTCATAACATAATGATTACATTTAGGTAATTAATATAAATGTACAAGTTTTTTACTACCACTCAGGTTATACTATCACACTGGTGGCCCTGGTATCTTGCTATCTCAATTATATTGAGATAATTATTTTACTCTAGCATTTTATAAATTGATATCATTACAAATCATAATAATAAAACATTGCAGATAAATTACTAATTAAACTAAAATAAGATAAAATATATTTTAAATTATTTTATTTAATAATTTATATTGCAATGTATAAATTATTATATGGTAATGACTACATATGTACATATATATATATATATATATATACACATATACATATATATATATATATAAAATGCAATTTATAGAATTCATATATATAAATATTTTAAAATAGAAATGTAAAATCTTACTTGTTCAAGCAGTACTGGATGTGCATCATATAGATGCTTCATCATATATTCAAGTAATAATAATAATCGAGATAAGTGTAACAATTGAGAATCTTTCATCGGTGTTTTTATTGCTTCACTGCAACGTACTGCACCACTTCCAGTTACAAGTAATACAGATTTCTTTTGCATTAAGTTCAGAGAATGAAATAGGAAAAGAACCAGTTGAGCATGTTCAACATTTAAATCTGCAAATGTACAATAATAATTAATATTCTAACCATAATAAAATACAGTAGATTTTAGATATATTTCAAAACTTGAGTATATTAATAATCATATATATCAGGAGAAGCAAATTTAATTATATTATAAAAATAAGTACCAAATTGAAAATCAAATAAAAAATATATATTGCTTTAAAAAATATATATAATCAATGAGAAATTTATATTGTACCTTCATTTTCAGCTTCGTATGTTGTTTGAGGATTGCATACATTCTCAACCATAGTTGTTACTAATCGATGCCATATGCTTATACACGCAGCTTCTCTTTCTAATTGAGGTTTTAACAGCAATACCTAATATGAAAATATTTAAATAATACGCGTTACAGGTAGATCAAAATTAAACTAATTATTCTAAAAAATTTCTATTCAATTTTTATAGTGTTATTAATTATAATGCACCTGTGCTAATACGCTGAGAGTTCGTGGATACACTTGAAGAGGCCATGTGGTAGAGCTATTGCTTTCTGTAGACCAAGGACTTACTCCCAAATGTTGAAGCAAGGTATTTTGTAGAGATTCGCTTAATGTATTCCATGCCAGTAAGTTGTGAGTATAACGACTTAAAGCTTGAGAAAATTCCGAATACATGGTGCCTAATGTTGCGCCATAAAATGCTGAAATTGTGCCTAAAAGTATAACTCTATACTATAACACTAAATATTTTTAATATAAAATATATAAGAAATATAAAATATAATGCAAAAAGTATTAATGTAAAAATATAACAATTATATATATTTACCTGTTTCAGTTCTAGCTGTTTCATGATCTAAATCTCTTATAATTGCTGCCAATATAACCATTTGTTGCTCAACTAAACCATTAACCACATATTCTCGAACATATGTGCTTCTGGTACCAATTAAATGTTTATTCATAAATTGAAATATTTTTGTAGCAAGTGAAATGTACTGCAAGAAAAAAAAAGAAAAAAATTAATAATTTATTTGCTGTAATTTATAACTTATTATAAATATTAACATATACATTTATATCCAATTTTTTCGTTATATTTTATGTACATCAATATGTACATTTTTGTCTTATGTACTTATAAACTTTAGAAAATAATCATAATTAACATACGCCATGTGGTTCTCGATTGTCAGGAACGATAGTGGTAGTGGTAGTGCGTTCCGCACTTGCTTCATTATTTGTTTCTTTATTAGTGTTTGTTGAAGTCTCGTCTGATGGAGCAATGGTTTCCTCAAACCATAATCCCAAAATAGGTTCGCTGTCCTCCTCTGCCGACATAATAGTTTGTTCTATGCGTATACCAGTATATTAATAAAATTATCAATATATAAATATGAAAATAAGCACTTTAAGCACTGCATCCAAATATATACATTGCGTACAATTATACGTCTATACAAATTATTTTAAAATTAATTTTTATACATCAGTCGTATCATATACTATTATTCACAAAAAATTCATATAATTTTTACACGCTATAAAATAAACTTGTAAAATATTATAAGTAGCATTTAAATATTCCTGCTACTAGCAGCAATAAAATTAAAATTGCAAAAGAAAAGATTATCTTAATTTGTGATATATGCATACATCCTAAATATATCTCTCAGCTAGCTAATTTACTATTAAATAATAAAATGCATGAACATAGACAAATATATTAATTGAATATGTGAAGTTACCTTCATCAGTGGAATTCTCTGAACAACTCAAAAGATCTTCATAATATGTAGTAGAATCCGATTGACTCAATGCATCTCCTTCTAAAGGATGTTTTTGTACTCTTTTCAATGTACATGCCTATGATAATGAATAAAATTTACACAAATGATAAAAATCATATCATATCATCAATATGATTAATGCAAGCGCATAAAATAATTCAATACCTTTCTGTAACTAATAGTAGCCAAATAAAACAGCAAATGATTCAATGGCACTGCTTGTAGGAACGTTACTGCTCTTTGTAATGCTGTAGCGGTAGATAAAATATCCAGCGGCGCTGGTTCAGGAACTGCCACAACTGCATCGGAATTAGCTTCGATAGATACATCTTCCAGAAGTGCGCTCATTAGGTTCAATGCATGCGATGCTAATGCCACTGACAAAACACCAAATCCTTGTTGCCTAGTTATATAAAAGTATATTATTTAAATGGAATACCAAATGAAATACCAAAAAAAAAGTTTCAGAAAAATATATAATTACACTCACACTTTCATAAGATTTACACGTCCACTTCCATCGCGAGCTTTGCTTGGTGATTTTCCCTTTTCTTCTTTCCCTTTATCTGCAGCGCTAAAACTGCTCACAGTCAATTGTGCTTGTAATCCAGCGACTAAAAGCCACACTCCAATAAGCAAGTGATTTTGTAGAATCTATTATAAAGAAAAAGACAATTATAATATAACTGTATAAAAAAAGTAAGATTAATATTACTCAGGTTAATAAACAAATTGAAATTAACATTATTAAAATTTTAAGATAATAAGTTATTATAAATATTTAAAATTGTAATATTAAAGATGGCAAAATATAATTTTTAGTTTTAATAACAAAGAGACAAAGCTCATAAAAACTTACATGTCCTCCGGCACGCGTGCTATTTTTAATAACATTTGATACCTGGCCAAATATTTCTAAACTCTTCTCAACAACTGTAATTGCTAAAGTATCATACTCTTCATCAGTGGTTTTTGCATTCTGATTGGTTTGACTATTTGTTGTGGTATTTGTACTACACTTGGGTGATACTGCATTTGTTATACCAACTATACTTGACGCTGTAGCATTTGCAATTGAACAATATAGACAAGACATAGTTAATAATGACAACTTTTCCAGTTTTTGTGGTGTCAAAGGCTCAAGTATCGGGAGAGATATCACATTATGTACAATATTAATGTCACTGACAACAGAATGCAAGCTATGCCTTATTGTATGTGCTTCTGAAGTATTCGCCGGCAAGCTAAATCCTTTTTTAGACAAATAAGTTTGATATTTTCTGGTATAACGCGACAAATGTGGAAGATTTAAACACATATCCAACAAAGTGTCACCCGCTCCCATATTCTGTAATGTGCTTATATTGTTTGCAATAAACATCATCTGCAATATAATTGTTTTATATTATTTTATTCTATAATCTTATTCAGTTATAAAAAAAACATTTATATTTGTTGATACAAACCTTAGTGTCAGAATGCGTCTCATTTGTGGTGACATTAGTATTTTTATTCATATTATCCATGGAACTTTCATTATTAAGAATCAAAGATGACGAAAAATCTTGCAGTGGCATTGTCAACTGTTCGAGAATACTAGTAGACAAGTCGCAACGAGTTCGCATAGACTCTTTCACAGATTGCTGAGGGGACTCTTTTTCTTTTCCACTTGACAAAACTGTCACATAAGATGGTACTTTGGAATTTTTTATTACAGAAACAAGAGCAATTTCCTCTGCAGATGTAAGTAAAGATTGTCCTGTGCATAATGCACGTATTGGGAGTAGCAACTGCTTGGTAGTCAAAACCGTTGGTGCAGTATCTCCAGGTTGTGTTTGTTGTTGTGGCAACTTGTCCACAAGATAAGTAAGTAATACTTTGCATGCTTGACAAATGATAGATATTTGACTTTTGGTAACTGAAAAGGATCTTTTGTAAGACTTGGTACTGGATTTGGCATTATATATAATACTTATATATAAAACTATAGATACAAAAAATTTTATGCTTCAAATTATATTTTGCTATTCCTAAATTGTCTTAAAAGTGTAGAAGAGTAATTACTTCTATATATGTAAAGAAAAACAAAAAGAAGGTAATAAAACACTCTTATGTCCATTTCTACTAATAGAATAACTTCAATCTCGTTAATTTAATCTTCTATTTCTAAGCATTAGAAAAAAATAAAGAGAAAATTAAAATTAAAATACCGAGAAATTAAAATTAGTCTGCATTAGTAGAAATATAGATATGATATCTTTAATAAACTTCAAATAAAAAACTCACGTAAAGTATTTACACTCAAAGTACTTTATTTAAAGTACTTAAGAATGTTGGATCTAAATTATCTAAATATTTTACTGAAAATATGGAAAAATATTTTATTAAATCGCTTATAAATATTCTGGAGTATTTTCCCTTTCTTCTTACTTTTTTCCTTCTAACGCACAATTTAAAAATAGCAGAACAAATTCGTAGCATTTCGAAGTTTTCGATATATGTATATATACACTGAAGAAAATGTTTTTTTTTTTTTTTTCCCTTTCGTAGTCATCCGCACGCGGATGCGCGAAGTTACTTACACGTATTTGCGCAACCGCTAATACAATCCGCCGACAAGGCAGCGACCGCCGTGTAAAAAGTATCGTATTGATCTTCGTGAGAGACAAATTTGTTTTCGCTGTAAGACAAGAGGAAAAAGGACGGATTGTTACTGCTGAATAGAATAAAATATCAAATGATCTCAACCCGCGATGACAGACGGACTTCCATTACCGTTCCGCCAAGGAGGAACGTGTTTTCCTTTTGCGATGAAAGGAGTCTGATTTAACGCGGCTGTCGGACCGCAACAAGTTGCACCTACCTTTTAACGATGCTCTTTACGAGATCGATAACGTCATTTTTATTAAACGAGCGCGGTGATGATCCTAAAATCGGTTTCATCACCGAGGGCCACTCATCGTGACCACCACTCTTCGCCGCCATTTTTGATACTGATGCTTCGTTAGGTTTTCATTCTCATCCTCTTTACATCGGTCATAACAGCGACTTTCGATTGGCGCTTTCCGATGTAGCCGGCAAAGGAAATATTGGTCTATTCTCTGTCAATCGGAAGTAAGTTCTAAAAGTCTATCCAGTCAAATGTCTTGTATAATTGATAATCATACTCATACAGCACACTTTACCTGAAGAACGTCTTGAGAACGTCCTTAAGCCTTGTATCCACGATGCTAGAAATCGGTTCGAGATCTCGGATGGAAAGAGAATTGACCAATCACATTGGCTAATTTGGCCGAATTATTCAAACGCAATTGATCAATTTTCTTTCCATCCGAGATCACGGATCTATTATAGGATGTTCTTTGAACATCTTTAGAATATCTTTTGAAAATCTGTATTGTGTAGGATATGCACAAAGAAAATTACCCAATCAATTTCGTAAGGATGCGAGTAAAATTGATGCGATTGAATAATTTTTTTTTTATACATATGGTTATGCAGCTTTGCAAATTTGTCCTGGATAGGTCCTAACAATTGTTTTAATTAAACTTTCTTTTTAGCAAAGCTATTGCAATTTCACATGACCAGAAAACGATTTGATATATGATTTTTTTATATTTTTATATTTTATATATTTTATTTTGTGTATCTATATATTATAATTAAGAATAATATCTTATAATATTAATTAAAATATAGCTTTTAATAAGGTTTTTTTGAAACATATTAACAATATTAAGAATTTTGATAATTTATCGATATTTTAATTTTTTAGTCCATCCAAAGATGTGAACACATTTTCACCGGAGTTCGATCATCTCTTCAGCATTTCAAAAAAAAACATAATGCAATTTCCACACGAAGGTTCAACGTTCAGTGGTTCCTCCCACCCAGTCTACTGTCACGTCTAACAGCTGATATCAGTACTGACCGGATGTTAATCACAGTAAAAGGATCATCCGTTCAATTATGCCGCCGTGTGAATCCACCGTGGTGCGTTTACGGAAGTGTCTAACGGGGGAGACGTTATTACAGATAATATGACGAAAGAGAGGCGTCACTTGTCGGCGGCCGCACTTAGATTTATAGAAAGGCCCTCGTACAGGTTATGCGAACCACTTTATCTGTCAGGTCACGTACAGCACGATGGATAGGCACATGTATCTATGGAGAGGCGCCGACAGATTGTCCTTTACGTTCGGCGACAAACCAAACGGCGTTATTTGCAAACTCGCCACCGTCAAGAATCACATCTTCGCGGCGACGACCACCAGCAATCTCTACTACGGGGAAGTGTCGCCACGCGAGGACGCCTGCCCCGCGCTCGTTTTCAAAAGGGCCCAACTCGATGTCGTCGATCTAGCATCCAATTCCGAACATCTGTTCGTCGTCAATACGAACGGGCATGTTTTGAAAGTAAATCCTCAGGACATGAGTGTCGTAGACACCATCATTCTCAAGGAGGAAATAAAATATTGTAGCCATGGGTACGTGTATCAAGAGGAAGACAGGTTTTTTTTACTACTGAGATTTATACAGATCTGTTTTCTTTTTACTCTATTGTCTTAGATCTTTTTATGATATGTATAATTTATTTGTATTTTTTATTGCAATATTCTCAGAATCATTTCATCTTTTTCATCAAATATAAGAACAAATACTGATCGCAAACATTGTGAGCTTTAAGTGGAAGCAGCCTTGATTATTTTATTGAGTATATCTTATTCGTAACTTATATTAGAAAATGGTTTATTTTATTTGCAGATACAAGGAAGAAAATGAAGTAGTGAAGGTGAAATTTATAGCAATTAATGACAATGCAGCATTGTTCGTTACTGACAGTGGACAGCTGTGGGCTAGTGGTAATCAACCACAGATAGACATAAGTAGTACAGAACCAAAAAAGGTTAAATTTTTTGAAGGGAGAACAGTGTCTGAAATTGCATGTGGTTCTAATTTCAATGTGGCTGCTGTGAGAAAGACCACCAAGCTTATGAAGGATGATACGGATAGCGAAAACGAGTTGGAAGAAGAGATTTTTGTTAATTCTTGCCCACAATGTCTTAACAACATTATGTTAAGTCCTGGAAGTGTAACATCGTCAGACACGTGTCTCACCGGTCTTCACGCGCAGCAATTCAGTGAAGATCGTTCGACGAATTCCATCAGTGCTCTATCCACTGCCAGTAAGGAGCATGTTTCTCTATCGGAAATAGATAAGAAGGGACAATCATCTGATATTGTTGAAAATGGTGAAGAATGTCTGAATAATCTAACAGATTCTGACAAAGATGAAAAAAGAAACGTTATATTTATAAACACAGAGACCGCTCGACAATTTCTAACCAGGCAATTATCCTGGGTTTCTTCTTATGGAAGTGCGAAAGAAGATATTCCTATGGAAAGTGTCGATCGATCTACAAGATTGATAAAGCAAAATGTTTCGAACATGGCTAATTTAGTATATGAGGGTGTTAAAAATGTAGGAGGCAAAGTAGTAACTTTATCGAGACATATGAGCGGTAGTTCTGATATTAACGAATGTAAAGCTGATAGTAATGAAAACTTAGAAGAACAAGGAGATACTTATACAAAGCCTACTGTAACCAGTCTGGCACTCAGTTTACGCTGCGAAGAATTTCCTTGGTCTTCGAGTACTGGCTCCTCTGAGCATGAATTATCCCAACAAGGTTTGAATGAAAGAATTAATGCATTGTCTCGTACTGGCAGCAATATATTGGCAACAGAGGTCTGGACATGGGGCGATGTACAATATGGACAATTGGGAACGGGAGATATTATTAAACGACCAAGGCCAGTATTAGTAATGAAGCTTAGTCATACTGGTATTAGAAAGATATCTTGCGGTGCCTTCCATGTACTCGCTTTAACACTGGACGGCAGAGTATTTGCTTGGGGTCGTAATAATTTTAAACAAGTCACTTTACACACTATGGTAGATCAAAGCGCTCCTCAGCTGTTTACCACAAAGTTATCTTCCAATGAAAGAGCTATTGATATGGCAGCTGGTAGTTTCCATAGTTTAGTAATGATGCATCATGGTTTATACTTTATGGGACAATCGAGGTAACCAACTAAAATAAGAATCTTTTTTTATAATTAGTGACTTTTTTCTATATATTTATAAATATATTGTGATTTTAGTAAAGTTGGAGATATGTTTCAACTTGACATACAAAATAAAGATGAATCAAACAGTCCGAGAGGGATTTTCAGTTCTGGGCAATACAGTTGTTGTTCTGTGATAAATGAGCCGGCAGTGAACGTATCAGAGGATTTGATAAACGACCAGATTTTTCTGGAAGAAATGTTGACGGTTTATCAAAATCTCATTAAGCCGTTTCAAAAAAAGAGTGGTGTAACTCAGGAAGCCAATGTATATGAAACATTATGTCGTTGTTATGCGGAGCTGATGCACTTTAGCGTTTTAAATGTCATAAGTTTGTGGGATTATTTTAATCATGTTGGAGAAGCATATGAAGTCACAATTGTTGCCAATATAGAAGAATTTACTACAGTGTATAAATACTATCTGAATGCTGTTTGCGATGTTATATCTCTTGGTGGTTTTACACATATTGCAAAAGTCATGGAAGTGCCACAAGTAGTAACAAATTTGTTTGTACATAATTTAAAAAGTAGTGATTTAAAAAAGCATAGCAATGAAATTGTTATAACAATGGCATTACAACATCCCTTATGTAAATTAAATAGGTAAGTATATAATATCAATTTTTAACATATTAAATTGAATTTCTACATAATAATGTATTTACAATATTTCATTATAGATACAAGAATATGATTCATAGTTTAATAAAAAGTAATGGCACAAAGATGGGTGTTGAGCGATTACAAGAAGCTCTTATAAAATGGGAGCAAGTACACGATGAACAAGATAAACGTCAGAAAGAAGCAGAAACTACAAAATTATTTTGGGAAAATTCTGGAAAGCTAGGAGAATCATTGAGATCTCCCAATAGAAGGCTCATTCGAGAGTCAAGAGCATACCCACTGTCGATACTTAATTCTGGTAGATTTTCATCACATTGGTTTATTTTATTAACTGATATTTTCATACATGTCACTGGAACTGCGCATACGATTCATCCGCTTCAAACATTATGGGTAGAACCTTTACCAGATTCCGAAAGTGTACAGGTACAAAATTGTATTAATCTTTTAGTCTCTATATTGCATTATATTTTATTTATTTATTATAATGAGAACTATAATAATATATAATGAGAACTATAATAAGTGTAATTAAGAATAAATTGATTCCTTTTCTAGAATGCTATTTCGATTATCGCACCAGAGGATAATTTTGTATTATACACTCCTACTCCTTCCGAACGCAATGAGTGGTTACATGCCTTGCAAAATACTATAAAGTGCAGTTTACAAAGAGTAATTGGAAATGTACCTCCATTAGCACGATCAAGCTCGTTCTCTTTCGTGAAACATAATGTTTTTAAAGATGCAAAATATACTGGTTTGTAGAGAAGATTATATTAAAATATATTTCACTAAAGAAGCATTATGTGTGTGAAGATATATGGTGTTCAATCATATGATTAATAATCAATCATTTTAGGACGATGGTTAAATGGTAAACCACATGGCTCTGGGAAATTAGAATGGTCCGATGGTCGTACATACGTAGGCCAATTTCATAAGGGTGTCATTCATGGTACTGGAAAAATGGAAATTCCAATGCAAGGTGTATATGAAGGCCAGTGGAAAGACGGTCAACAAAATGGATATGGAACAATGAAGTGAGATTCATTTCTTGAAAATGTCTTCACGCGGTTATTACAATTAATTACTTTATGAAACAATCAATGTAAACTTTTGTTTTTATATGCACATTCTTTAGTCTGTATATTATTTATAGAAAATTAATCATGCAAAAATATTTTAGATATGTCAATGGAGATTTTTACGAAGGATACTTTAAAGATGGATTACCTCATGGTCACGGTGTCAAAAAAGAAGGCCACTTTATGGCGTCAGTTGCATCTGTTTACATTGGAGAATGGGCTGCTGGTGTTAAACAAGGTTACGGTATAATGGACGATATTATGACAGGTAAATGCAAATTGTTAAACTAAAGATAAATTACAAAAATATCTTAGAAATAATAATGATAATGATATTATATAATTTTTTGTTTTGTATAATATCGCAAAAGTTATACATATATTTTTAATAATATAATTTTTTAGGTGAAAAATATCTTGGGTCGTGGAGTAATAGTATGAAACATGGTAATGGTTTAATTGTGACACTTGATGGTATTTATTATGAAGGTGTTTTTACACAAGATGTCCTAACGGTGATTATATATATATATATATATATATTTTTTTTTTAATAGTTTTAAAGAGATTCAAATTATTGATATTAACATTGTTCATTAAAGGGTCATGGAGTAATGGTATTTGAAGATGGCACACATTATGAAGGTGAATTCAAGTCTGCAGGAATATTCTGTGGAAAAGGTACATTAACATTCCGAAGTGGTGATAGATTAGAAGGCAACATGAATGGTGCATGGAATGAAGGTTTCAAAGTTATTGCTACATTGCATATGAAAGCTAGTGGAACTGCGCAATCTAATTCAAAACCAGCGTAAATATCTTTTATATATGATATTATTGCAATACTAGTATTCTATTATTAGTAAACAGTATTGATTATGAACAGCTAAGTAGTAATAATATATAGTTTTTCATATTATTCTTTTATTATTCTTATTAGATCTTTTGGAAAACTATGTGTATCTCCAGATCAAAAATGGAAAGCGATATTTAAACAATGCTATCAACAACTTGGTGTATCCGAACCAGTTATCAAAAATTTCAGTTACAGTGAAAAATCTATGGAAACGCAAAAAATATGGCAAAATGTTGCTAGTATAATAACAAAATCTCATCAAAAAACGTTGCAACGAAAAAAATTATCCGCTAATACTTCGAATACAAAAGACAGAAATAACGAAACTATCGATCAATTAGACAAGATACCGGGTTTTGGACGAGACAAACTCACCATTCAGACTTACAACGAAATTCATAAGTATTTAATAAAAGCTTTTGAAAGCCCACATCATCCATTGGGCGCTCTTTTGACGGAAATAGCCACGGTATATACAGCTACTTATGGTGGCGTAAGAGTACATCCGTTATTACTTAGCCATGCAGTGTCCGAGCTTCACAGTGTTACAACAAGGATATATGAAATTGTACTTCTCTTATTCCCAGCTTTACCACGTTGTGGCAAAGAATATGTTCTTGAAACTGATAGTGAAGAAGAGTATGTATTGTGAAAATGAATGTATTGTGAAATATCTACGCTTTTTTAATTGACTCAAATATCGATTATAAAGATCAATTATAAAGATATCTATTTTTTTAGGCAAGTCATAAGCGCTGCTGCGATACTTCACCCGATATTACTGCCACGTGTACATTCTGCACTTTTTGTATTATATGCCTTACATAATAAAAAGGAGGATGATGCATATTGGGAGAGACTAATGAAATGGAATAAGCAACCTGATATAACTCTCATGGCTTTCCTTGAAATTGATCAGTAAGAAATAGATTTGTATAAAAATTTGTAGAAAAAACTTAATTATATATATATATATATATATAATATAATATATATATATATATATATATATATATATATATATATATATAGAAATGTTCTACTTTATTATGATAATTGTATTTTACTTTTATGTAACTTATGCTCTTATATAAAATTACAGGAAATTTTGGAAGACTACAAATGTAATAAATATTACAGATAATTCATTACCGTATCAGCATGAACCTTATTTTAGTGAGGCTATAGAAACTTTACAGCAACTTAAAACAACTTTTTCCCCTTTAGAAAAGTTGTTAGTAGTCAGAAATACATTTGAACAAATGACACAAGTAAGTACGCAAAATAAAGAATATCGATATTATTAAGAATATCGATTTATGTGATAAATGACAAATAAATTATTTATGCACTTTTGTATGTTTAACGATAGGCAGTACAAAAAGAATTAGGATCTACATATTTATGGACGATGGATGAACTGTTTCCAGTATTCAGTTTTGTTGTAGTACGTGCTAGTGTATTACAATTAGGAAGTGAAATACATTTTATCGAGGACTTCATGGAGCCCTACTTGCAAAATGGAGAACTTGGTATTATGTTCACTACTCTCAAGGTTAGATATAACTAACAGATAAAATATATAATAAAAATTAAAATTAGTAAATTATTTAATATATTTCATAATTGAATTAAATTAATTTTATTACAGGCATGTTATTATCAGATATTACAAGAAAAAACAAATATGGGCGATTAAAGACGCAAATGTTTTCACAAATATAGTGGTACAATGAAATGATCAATATATATATATATATATATATGTATATGTATATGTATATGTATATATACAGATGAAAATAGAATTACGCTACGTAGCAAGATAAAATGAATCATATGAAAGATATTATGTATTTTAATGAACAAAAGTGATGATTTGCATTTAGAATACAAAATGTAGCCTTTAGCATCTCAATTATATAAAACCAAAGCGTCAAATGAAATAGGAAATGGCATAACATATCAGTTTATTGTAAAATGTACATAAGTTTATTATTGAGCAATGGTTATCATTTAATGTTTCGCAAATAACATTTGTCACATATGAGTCACACATAAAAACTGAACTTTACAGTACTTCCATTTATCTGTTATCTAAAGATACCGCGTATTAAAATGCCATAGAAATACGTAGCTCAACATTGTGATAAAAAAAAGTTGAAAGTTACCTTTATTATTTATATTTTTTATATTTTATTTTTTCTAAATTATAATGTTAGCTTACAGAAACACTTGTTTTATTCTACTTTTTAAAATTGATGTATGATTGATATCATATTTCCTAATTTGTAAAAACATCTTTTTTTAATAGATATTATCTTTTATACAATTAGCATTTATATATATCGTAACATTGCTTTTTTCAAAATCTGTTTACCACAATTTCAAAATGAGATACATAATATACCATAATACACACACACACACACACACACACACACACACACACACACACACACACATGTATATATATATATGTTATATACACAATATAAATATAAATAAACAAATAAATATAAAGAAGAAAAAAATTGCTCTTTATCAAATAATTCACGACATATTGTTTTTATATATATTATATATTATAATTCATATAAAGAATATATTTCTATCTTGTAATTTATAAAAGTATGTAATAGGTATCTATTTGTTAACAAATTTCATGTATTCATTAAAATATATATATGTATAATATTCTAAGAAATAGTATATATATGAATTAATTAATATTGCATAATTAATACATATATATTTATTAAGATTTAAATTACAACTTATAAAGGATATTTATATAAAAGACATTTGTAATAATTTTAAGAAAATGTTTTAGTTATTTTATCTATTTCAAATATTACATATATTATATAATTATTTAAAAATGGATTTATATCTATATAGCTTTACTTATACATATTATTTATAACTGTGCTGTTATATGTGTTCTATATAATTGTTTCTTACTTTATTTCATTTATATATGTGATATTAGTTAAACGAAACGTTTCCTAATAACTAGCATGTACCTGAAAGTATTCCTTATATTAATCCAGAAAAGCTCATTTGTCGCACAGCATATAATTATCATGAATTTGTAATTGTATCTATTTTTAAGAGATAATTATACGAATATTTCTTTTCTTTTGCGAATTATAAAAGATAAAAGATATAAAATATTTCGTCAAGGTTTTATTAAGATAAACTATAAGATACTTATATATCTACATTTCTCTGCAAAATCAATCGCGGGTCCTATCAGATTAATATACTATGAATATACAATAATTATTTCCAATATGCAGTATACATTTTATAATATGTTTGTAGATACCAAAATCATGGAATCAAATTGTTAACATCAAATAATATAAGAGATCAAACATTACATTATTCTTATACTACGTTTGGACACACGTTTTGCATTTAATCAAGACATGAATTAGAAATTATTAGTCGTAATTATTAGTCATAGTTTAGAAGAAATTTCATTTCCCAATTTGGACGAACGTTCCAAATATTCAGAAATTGTAGTATATGGAATAATTATTTATTTACAGCAATATTGAAAAGAAATGCGTAACAAAATATTAATGTTGTACATTGTATTGATATTACTTTCAGCAAATAAGATTATTAGATCAATAACATATGGCAAAGATATATACTTTGTATTGTGAAAGCTATTAGTTTATCATCGAAAGCCCTTTATGGAAATTTGTAACAGAATGATGTATTAAACAAGTCGCATTTTCTAAATGATGTAACGACAAAAGAAATGAAGAAATGGTTGGCGATTGTGAATTGTACTATTCAAAATAAAAAAAATATATAAAAGCATAACAGCATAACAAAATCTGCATATCATTAATATATATATGTGTGTGGTGTGTGTGTGTGGTGTGTGTGTGTGTGTGTGTGTGTGTGTGTGTGTGTGTGTATGTGTGTGCATATGTATAAATTTTAATATAATCGTATTATATATTAAAATCCAATTAACATTTTTATGCTTGTTTTAATAAGTTTTATAGATATTTAAAATTTTTAAAGTTTTGATAATATTCCATTATGACATAAAAATAGATTATCGGGCTTGACATACAAGCAATAGATTATGTTAATGTTAACAATTATTTACTCATTGCTATTTGAAAAAAAAATAAAACGGTCAAATACATGAAAATACATATCCTTTTATCGTTAAAAAAAAAACTACTTTGTTTTTCTAAACTTACATTTTCATTTGACACATGCACGATCACGTGGGAATTGTGAAATGACGGATGATGGGTCGGAGGAAACAATCGAGAGTGGGGATAGAGTGGACAAGATTTGGCAAGATTAGGCGAGATGGAAGTTCGATTGTTGTGTCGAGTGATACAGTTTTGGAAGTTTTACCCACGTTGAGTGTCGGACACGAATTTAAATTGTGAATAGAAACGTTTGCAAACAAGTCGCTTGATGTTTTGAAACGAAAGGCGAAATAACGTCGTTCGAGAATTACGTCGTAGGTGATATAACCTGAATCGCGAACTAACCCCTTGATATATTCGAGTATCTACGAATTTATACAGGAATTTTCTAGAGCAAATAACATCGTTTTATTGCTTCTAGCATATTGTATGTAATATTCAATCATTATGAATATATTTTTAAATATGTTTTTAGTTATATTCTAAATTATTTGACAATTATTTAAGTTTTAGAATACTTGACAATTACTTAAGTTATTATTATAAATAATATTAAGTTATTATTATAAATAAAATCTCAAGTGACACTTTTTTAATTTTGCAGTATCTTATCCTCAGTGTAAAGGTTACTTGTATACAGAAACCATGTCGAAACGCAAATTTGATGATATGAAAGATATGCTTACTAAGCAACCGCTTAAGAACTCATTGGATTCTGATGAAGATGATGATGAGGTAAATGAGGATACTTATAATATCATGAACGAAGATGAATTTGAAGGTATTTGAATCTAGATGTGCAATGATATATTTATTTTTGTAAATAAATGATTATATTACATTTTTCATTTTTATTTTTATTATTCATAATTTATATATCTGATAAAACTGTGGTATAATCAAATTATATTTATCCACCAGGTACAGAAGATGGACCTTCGGCACCAGAAGCAAATGTAGGATTTACAGCATTTAATATGAAAGAAGAATTGGAAGAAGGTCACTTTGATAAAGATGGCCATTATCTTTGGAAAAAAGAGAAGCAAATAAGGGATAACTGGTTGGATAATATTGATTGGGTCCAAGTTAGTGAGATAAATACAACATAATATCTATTTCATTTATGTGTCAAATTATTGAATCCTTTGTAATTTTGTGCTTTTTGTACTTTCGAGGATTACATTATATTTTAATTTTTTAAAATGATAGTTGTAATATAATATATTAATGTTATTTTTTAAGCAATATAATAAATTTTGTTTATTTAAAATATTATTACAAGCATTTCTTACAGGTCAAACCTGGTTCTACCGCTAATGTACAAAAGAGTACAAAATCAAATAAAAATTATGGATTGGGAGATAGTGATAGTGATGATGAAGGAGATATTATGTTTGATCCTATTCCGTTATATAAACAGATTTTAGAATATCTTAAACCTGGTGAAACTGTCTCAAAGACGTTATGCAGACTTGGTAAACATAATACTAATAGAGCATGTGTTCGAACTATCGCAAGTAAATACAAGTTGTCCCAATCCAGGTAAAGGAAAAAAGAAATTAACCACAGCTGAAAGATGGAAAAAGAAAAAAGAATCTAAAACGTGCGAAGAAGAGGAAGATCCCAATTCTGTCAGCATAATTAAGTTGACAGAATTAGCAAATGAATTATTAACACGCACTGGTAATATGGATATTTATCAAGAAAGTTATGAATTAATAAAAAAGAAGGTAAAAGAGCATGGCAATAATATTGATATATATATATATATATATATATATATATATATATATATAAAATCTTTATCGTAAAAAAATTATATTTTGTAGATTGAACAAGGCGATAAACATGCACATCCTTCAAAACAAGAGGCAGAATTGGATATGTATGCTGATGATTTTGATGAAAAGGAGAAGGCAAAACTGGATGATATTGATGGTGGTATGTAATACAACATTAAAAACGTTTATATTAAAAATTTTCACATTATTGTTTTCTTTCTCTCAAAAATTTTTATATTATACAATATCGTGACTATGTAAATATAATATGTTTATATATATTATACAGGAAAAGTAGCAGAAACAAGCGAGGCAGAAAAAAGTACGCCTCTAGAGGAAGATGTAACATGGGATTTAAAATGGTCGCAGGATGAAAATGCAGAGATACACGGACCTCATACTAGTCAGCAAATGCATGCATGGGCAAAAGAAGGTTATTTCAAAAAAGGCGCTTGGGTCAGAAGAACCGGACAGCAGAATCAATTTTATAATGCTGCTAGAGTAGATTTTGAACTTTATCTGTGACATTTTTATCACGAGGCAACAATGTGAATAAATAGATAAAAGTTGTCTGAATATTTGTCAAATCACAAAACTTTTATGGAAGTAGTATGTATAATATTAATGTGTGTATAGTTTTTACACAAAATAGAAATAAATGAATCATGTGAAAAATATCTGTATAAACTTTGGAGAAAATCATGATGCACCATCGTGATGTATTATGTACTTTGATATTAATTGGCTCAAGAAGTTATATTTCAATAATTTTTCTGTAATAAAATTGCATTTTTTTAAATTCTATTGTATTTTTTTAATTATTTTATACCTATTGAACAAAAGAGAAAGAGATAAAATGTCGATTTTTCAAAAAATCGAAATATTTTAGGATAGACAAAAAAATTTTTAATTAATAAAGTTTATGTAATTTAGATAAATATAAATTTTTCAATTTATAAATAATTTGATCTTATTTGATCAATATGTATAATATATTATTATTAACAATGTATATAGATCTAAAAGAATATTGAGAAGTTTTTTGTTTATATATATATATATATATACTATAAAACAAATTAATTACTATATAACAAATTAATTTTTAAATAAAAATCATTTTACAATTTTAAAATTTAACTTTCAAATGCACAAAGTATAATAATAAGCAGTGTATAACGATTTCATTTTATAAAATGGAATATTTTAAAATACTATTGGGAAAACGTTGCATTTTACATGTAAAGAACATTTATATGCTTTTTGATGGGTTATTAAAAACTATCCGATACTTAAATCAAGACAGAACTAAACTCTCATACTTTAGAGTTCAGAGACTGCTTCTGCATTCCTACGGGACTAGGGTCGTTGAAATTTATGGTCCGCGGAGCGTGATATTTTTAAATAGGATTTTATATATTCCTAAAATAAATCTATTTGTACCGTACGAAATAATCATACAGATTGATCTTTATTTATCTAGTAAAGATAAATTTTTTTTTCTTTTTATCCTTAGGTTAATGTTGTTGATTTTTGTGTTTCAGACAGGCAAAAAGTAATATATCTTGACAGAAATAAAAATGTAGGATAAGACTCGGAAATCCTCGCTCCTCTTTATTTATTATATTATTTTATTTATTATAAAAAAATAACTCACCCTTTTTTGTTCGTAGGCATCTAGTATATAGATGCAATAGTCGCTTATCTTCAAGAATCACAAAGTTGAAAAAGAAAGCAAAAGAAAGCAGTCACATGTATCTTGGATAACACATACTATAAGGATTGTGCGAGAAAATTATAAACTATAAAAAGGAAAAGGTGATTGTATGAAAATATCTAAATGATAAAAGACAAGCGATATTGCATCAATATAATAATATCACAAACTAAGATTATGTAAGCTCTTGTTGCGTGTGTATCGATAGACAATTGGCACGTTCTTTTTACTGAATATAATTTTATTAAACGTTTTAAACATTTTTCTTAGCAATGTATGAAATTTTGTATACGTAATTACTTAAAATATTACTTTAAGTATTTTGTGTTCACGCAAGAATCGTTCGTGACGTGAATATATCTGAGAGTACACGAGTGCATGCATATATGTATATATGTATACATTTGTATATGTTGCATACATAATAGGGAAATTGTTCCCAATTTTGTTTTCGTGCTCCACCGAGATTCTTTGATTAATATCACGAGTCAATTTTTTCCCGTTAAAAATGGACCTTTATTTCCTTTTGCAAAAACTGGTAGACATCATTTGCGCTCATAATTTTTCAACGTTTCAATATTAAATAACTTGCCGTAACGCAGTCTTTAATTAAAGTTCCATTTAAGTGAAATTCACTTCACTTGGAATTTACTGGAGCGCGAGATTTTAGAACACTACTGTACTGTAGCGACTTCAAAGTCAGTTTCAGGGAGACCCTTTAATTTTTAATCGTTCGCGGTACCCGTATAATATGGAAGCTAGCTGTTGACGCTTCCCGGTGTTTTTCTTTTTTTTTTTTTTTTTTTTGTTGAGGAAAGATCAAATTTAAATTGGTCTCAAAAGATCTCGCTGCGTGGAGCACAACGACAGATTTAGGAACGCCCTGTATACGCGCGTACATTTTCGTAAGTATAAATCCGTAGCTCATCTCGAAAGATCAGAGAAGAATTTCAAGTGCATTAAACGTA
Source organism: Pogonomyrmex barbatus (assembly GCF_055798465.1). Classification (NCBI taxonomy): domain Eukaryota; kingdom Metazoa; phylum Arthropoda; class Insecta; order Hymenoptera; family Formicidae; genus Pogonomyrmex; species Pogonomyrmex barbatus. The sequence continues at coordinate 3,064,258 of NW_028297182.1, read as the reverse complement.
GAAGTTCAAAATATCTAGTCTAGATTACAGTTACGAGTTATATGAGAGAATCGAAACTTTTCTCGTCAGCTACAGCTACGAGTCGATCGTAATTGAGGGGGAGGGGGAGGGAAGGAGGAGGGGAGTCTAAATATGACTACGTTACTAAAAAGTGCGGTGAAACATGCAATGTACAATGTCGCCCAGTAAAAATCCAATATTTATCGTGCGTCTAACAAGTTCATTAACAATTACATGCGTCTCTCGATGCGTCTTTCGTAATCGAGACCGTGTAAAATATTCATCTTTTCCAAATTCACACTTGGTGGAGAACACGAAAAAAATCCTCTCTGAACAAGATCTTCTTCCAAAATGGACCTTCTCGTTATATGGCAATAAAGAATTCAAACGCAAATGGAACGGATTTCATAAAAGGTCTATTTTAATTAAGAACCGTTCGACTGGCAATAAATCACTGCTGTAATCGAAATGACATGTTCACGTACAATTGAATAAATTCATTATATATCATGATGCTATAAATCTCTCTTTGTACGAAAGAAATGTACGGAGACAAAAGAAAAAAAAGCTTTTGCTTTTATTAAAAATTATTATATTTACAAAAGAGCAAAAGAGCGCGCGTGCGCACGCTCGCATTGGTCATCAAATGATTTTAAGCTCCAGTTTCTTAATGCACAAAATACATATAAAAGGAGGTTTCTTGTTTCTTTCCAGCGATTAGCGTTCTGCCGAGAACGCAAATCGTTCAGATTTGTTAAGGAGACACAGGGGTGCGAAGCAGAGTGGTGAAAAGGTACATTGCATTACGCATCCACGCGACAAGAAAATACGGTATTTTGGTCTCTCTCTCTCTCTCTCTCTCTCTCTCTCTCTTTTTCAAGCTTGAAAGAACGCAAGGCAATCGGAGAACGGCAGGGGGAGATGTTCGAACGAGAGCGAAGACAGGGGATAAGAACGATACATACGAGCAACACGTATCACGTGCCGCGGTCTCATAAACGCAAATGCGAAACGACAGAGTGACCTCGTACGAGCTATTCTCCGTCGGTTTATCTTTATCCTGATGACTCGCTTAATCGTCTTTATTTTCAGTCCTGAATGAGCACCGAGCTTCCGGGAATCCGAATGACCGCGAATATTTCGGGAAACGATCGCATTGCCATTATGACACCGGTGCCGTGAGTACACGCACACGCGCACGCACGTATATAAATCCACACACGCACACACGTGGGGGAGGGGGGGGGAAACGAGTAGAGAGAACGGGCACTCGCATATGAACGTTCGCGCACATGAGGGGACGATGATTTATCGGCGTCAGAACGGTACGAACATTTTTTTACTTAGCAGGCAACTTTTCCGCAGGCCTATACCTATATAAATCACGGGAGGTGATAATAATAAGGTCGTTACAACGTTGAATGCGTACTGCGCGCGGTGATTTATCGGGCCAGAACGTACGGGTGTCTTGTTAATATCGTAATAGCTGTGTGTTACTCTTCTTTAATTTACACGGGAATAAACTAGAGCGAGATATTTCTACGAAGCGGAAGAGAGGAAAAAAGAGGCAGATATATATATATATATATTTCGACTACCGTTCTGACATCGACTACACGTCCCGACATGTTACGCGGGTTGTATGTACATACAAAAATAGCCGCTGTGCAGCAGCGGCACGCCTCAAACGCATCGAAGTCTCCGAAGTGCGGTTTCGAAGTACGAGGGTACGAGGGAAGGGAAACACTCGCGATTGAGAAGAGGAGAAAGAGAAGGAAGAGAGCGAGGAAGGACGCGCTCGCGCGCGCGAAGCCTCTATCCCTCTTTCAGGGTGGCTTCTGTCCCGCCAACCCCCTCACGGAATGAAGAACCACTCTCTCCGCCTCTCTCGTCTTGGTCGTTCTCAAGACGAGATGCACGTAGCATGACTAACTACCGTGACTAACGAGTCGAGCGAAGTGCCACCGAGGAATCTCGGCTAACCGAGCGGGAAAGAGAAAGCGAGAGAGGGTGGGCAAACGCGCGAGAATACTTTTGGTTCGAATATTTCGGGCCGCGCCCGCGACAGGGGGAGGGGGGAGGGTGGCGTGTCTTCCCGAATTCTCAAATTATTCTCTATATATGAAAAGTGGATGAATAGACGAACGCCGGATGTGATTAAACATTAAAAGCGTACGGGGGCGATAGATGTTAAAAATAACATCTCGCTTGACGAGCCACGTGTTTTTCATAGGTTATACGTCAGAGGCTGACAAAGTTTATATATAATTATTATAGGCTGATATATAATTACTGGCGCTTTGGGATTCTCACAGGTCTCATATTTCCGACGATATCTTCATCATTGTACACGCCCGGAGAAACAGAGTCTAATCTCTCGATTCGCTCGGAGGAGTTGAGATTTTATCTCAGCGGTGATTACTCAGAGGACCGGTGGTTTATAATCGTGACGAAGTAAACGGATCTTGGGATTTCTGTACGAAACAAACGTAAATGGAAATGCCGATGTAGAAGATCTCACAATCAGTTGTAGCCCGAGCGGCATAGATATCGTAAGCGAATATCTTGGATATTCGCTTACGATTTCAACTTAATAGCGCGATTTGAATGGCAGAGAGAGAGAGAGAGAGAGAGAGAGAGAGAAGGGGGTGAGATGGAGAAATGGTTGGAGATGAACGTCTAATGTTGGTAATCAAAGTTGTAAATTGGATCGGATTTAATTCCTCCCTTACTCCTTAATGCCCAAGTGAGACAAAGAAGCAAAGAGATGCGATATATAAGTTTAATTAGAATTTCGATCTATTTGATTATCTCCGTTAATTTTAAAAGTCAATTCAATATATTTGCACACAGACATTCTTATTAATAATTGAATATGCAAATTATATTTTCACTATTTATAAAATCTAAATTATATATTCAAATTCAACAGGGGGTTTTACATGAATAAAAATAATAAAACATTTTTCGCTAACTGAGAGAGGTAAAGTATATTTAAATATTCATAAGTATAATTACGTTTACTGAAATACGACAAAATCCGTTGATTATATTTCAACGTGCGCGCTTCGCGATGTTTAAAACTGATTATCTGCCTTAAAATTCTAATAAAACCGAAGGTTCGAAATTTATTCTCTCTCCCTTCCTCTCTCTCTCTCTCTCTCTCTCTCTCTCTCTCTCTCTACTCGTTTTCATTTTCTCTGCCTCTCGGCAAAGGTTTGTTGCAAAACTCCTCGCATAATCAAAGAAGTAGAGGTAGAGTCGCCGAGTTTCGAGTTAAACTATGACAATCGATTGCGCATTCCGCGTCGGAACTTCGAGACTTAGCGAGTCGAGACGGACGACCCGTTTCGGCGGAAGCCGAAAGCAGAAAGGCTCGTGATGTAGCTTGCTAGGTCAATGGACCGCGCAGCGGGAAGCACGTTAACAGGGGATTTTCATTCAAACGCTTTCTCTCTCTGTTCTTTCCGCGGGAAAGCTTCTCGTTTCGGGGTGGAATGAATTTTTCAGGGCGCCAAGCGACCGAAAACGGAGGAAGGCGCATCGCTTGCTCGAGAGAACACACCAGAAAATCCAGAATGTTTCGTTCTAATCGCATTAAAGCTAAACGCCTCCATGACCCTCGTAAATATAGTTTCGTCAGGTTTCCCCGCTTCCTCCCTCTCTCTCTCTCTCTCTCTTATCCTCTTTCTCTCCCATTCCTTTTTTTTCTCCATGCAGCTGAGTACCATCATTTTTTTAAACGGCCGCCCCCGGTCGCGCCGTTCGGCGCGAATGAACGTTGATGCGAATTGACGGGGATTGCCGACTATCTGGGGAAACTGCGAACATTTCGAACGGGAAGAGAACGGGTGGTTTCCATACATTTTTTATGAAACCATCCGCATATATCGAACGACGACCCGGGAAACGAGAATTTCTCTGCGCGATCTCGTTAGAGGACCACGTAGCTACGTATCTCAAGGAAATTGACTTTCCAGCTTCACGCGTACGAGAAGGGGTTAATTTTCATTTCACACAAACAATGTTCCTTTAAATGCTCGTTATTAATGATCCTCATCAAAATGTATGCAAATGTATGCACCCGACGTTATTTCGATAGAAACGAAATTGATTCTGTTCCATTATTGATCCATCGTCCATCGTCAGATCGTATAATGAATCTTCATCAATATAACACACACGGTAATGATCGGCTCGTTTATCATTGAAAAATTAATCATTACAAACATGTGTCGCGATTAGGAAAATATTATCTCGGTACACTTTTTCAACGCTTCAATTGAAAGTTCATCATCTTCCATTCGCTTTAAGATTCACCAAACGAATGCTGACGATTTAAAAAAAAAAGCGTCCTTAATCCCTCTCTCTCTTTCTCTCCCTCTCTTCTTCGTCCTCTTTCCTCTATCTCTCTCTTTAAATTCTGTCATTGTGAAAGTTCGAGCTTCCCCGACCCGTAGTAGGAAAATGCGATTCAGTAACGAGACTTAATCTCCGGGTGTTGCAAACTACTACTACTACTACTACTACTACTACTACTACTACCACTACTACTACTACTACTCACGAAGTTGCCTTACAAGCGGATCCAATTAGGAAGTTTTGCATATTCCGTTAGATTTCGTGGACGCAATGCGTTTGGAGGCGTGCGCAAATAGAGGAAAAAAAAAAAAAAGAAAGAAAGAAAGAAGAACATATATAAATAGGTTCTCAGCATCGTAATCGCGGATTCGCGTAACGACTTCCGTCGTCGTTTTACAGGGGAACGTACGGGGGATGCACGCACCGAGTGGATGCGTATCTTCATCGGTAAACAAAAAACGGAATCGCTATGGCGAATCGCAAGTACGAGTCTGCTCCTGGTGATTCCTATAACGGAAACGTACGCACTTTATTCGTACTGCATTGAGTATATTTTCGTATTCAAAACGTAACATTTTTTTCTTTTCCAAACTTAACATCATAAATTAATAAATAAATATATATATTTATATTTATATTTTTCGTATGTATATTTGTTTATGCTTCGTATAAATGTGTCCTTTGTAGTTATCCTTAAATTTTATTCGGTGTGTAATGTGCTTACAGTGTAAAGATCGTAACTATTATTGCTTCAATTTACAATACTTCGTACGAATGAGGGATCCCTCCCTCCGTCAGTCGCAAAAAGAGGGAAAGAAATCGGATTCGTGACTTATAACGTAATTTGCTCCCTTAAGCGTGTCTCGTGTAGAGGAACGTGTTTAACGCAATTTTTCAGCAGACAACTTATCGCTCTTTTATATTAACGGCGCTCTCGGCTGCAATTTCGGATTTGCAAACAGTGAGCGTCCGAGTATCCGGATGCTTGTTCTATCTTTAAATCGAGAGAATAAAAGATCAGATAGCATTCGGTCTTTCGTAAACACTACAAATATCTGAATTAGCTTCATATGTATATATATATATATATATATATATATATATATATTTAACCAGCGCTACGTCAAAGTTCAATAATTCATATCCGTTATTCATTAAGTATCCGAACCAATCGATAAACGTGTGGAAATTCTCGTGTAGAAAGATATTCGAATCCGGATACTCAAATACGTATTATTTACGGATACGTACGAAACCGAGTCCGAGCTTAAACGAGTGTTTTGAAAGATATTCGGAATAAAGGGCGAGGTGAGGTGAGGGCGGGGAGGAGGGGGAGGATAATAAGAGCCGCTACTAATCAATCCCTACAACGGTGTGACGTAACCGACCGTTAGCTCAGTTGTAAACCCCCGAGCCTGGAACGGACCTTACGAAGATTATATTAATCTCTAAATAGCTAGTAATCTTTTAGGAGGACCTTTTAATCGACTAACGCGACGCAGCTTTGATTTGATTTGTCACTACTTGTTCAAACGAATCCGACAGAATAAACGCTCGTCGGGCAAAACTGGGCCACTGCATTCGCACTGAGCCAGCGCGGATTTCAATTCGCAATCCTCGCAAAATAAATACAGGTCCGCTCGTGTAACCTTTCTCTCCCTCTCTCTCTCTCTCTCTCTTTCTCTCTTTCTCTCTCACGATCGTACAACGTACTCTTGCGCTCCCGTGCAATTTACATTCCGAGTCAGATTGTGTTCCCTCAGTGAGAATGCATCCTGGCTCTCTCTCTCTCTCTCTCTCTCTCTCTCTCTCTCTCTCTCTCTCTCTCTCTCTCTCTCGCTTTCTTTCTCTTAGCAGCGACGCAACTATCTCGGAAGACATTTCATTTTCACTCGTCCACGGTTGCTTCTGTTTGTCCTGGGGGGATAATTTCAGCGCGTGTCGCGCGCCGTAACCCCGCCGGTTTCTTACGAGCCAAAAACACCGCACCCCACACCGTTCTCGCTCGAGCAACAGAATTTCGGATAATCCGCTTTCCCGACGATGACGACGACAACAACCAACGACGACGATGGTATCAATCATCCTTTCAACGCCAAAAGTGGAAAGTAATGTCCACCTGCGATCTCGACGCCACTCCGGTGTCTTACTGCGGCACAAACTGTCCGAAACGGTGAACGTCGGTTTTTTTTTTTTTTTCTTTCTTTTCCTTCTTCCTCTTCTTCTCTTTCTCGTTTTCTCTCTTTTTATACCCATCGTGAACTCTAACGTTATCGTTGCTCAAACGTTTAGCCGTGTTGAATGCACCTTTGTTGGTCTTCGTACGCAATAAGACGTGATCAATACGAGACAGGCAGAGCCAACGCAATCGTTTCCGAAACGATATCCTACCTCGCGTAAACTTCGCGGTCAAATGACGATCCGGGACTCTCGCCGAGTGGAGTATACCTCTTATACCTTTTGCGGCATTCTCGCGGCTATCTCGGATTCCAGCGGCTACCCTCTCTGGTCCTCTCTGGTCTACGCAATGTATCGGGTTCATCAAGATTCTGAGGATCCGAGCAATAATCCCGAGACAGTTTCGAGTAGTTAAAGGCCCGCGATACGACGGAGTCGACGGCGTATCCGGTTCCGTCTAACGACTAGACTAGCCCCCGGATTCGCTTATTACCGCCGCAACTGGACCCTCCGGTTTACGCGTTACGATCTTCGACCGCCCGGGGTCCCCTCACACAAAGACGACGTGCGGTTTCTCAGATAGCGGAGGCGGCGGCGGCGGCGGCGGCGACGGCGGCGGCGGCGGCGGCGACGGCGGCGCCGTCGGCTCGTAATCGTAATCGTACTCGTAATCGTAACCGTAGTCCAACCGCCGCAGAGCATTCGACCTGGCGGCGAGAGGACTGCGCGCCCGATAAAGCGACAGCACTTCCGGCGGCTCGTCCCGCAGGTCGGTCACATCCGCGACCGCGTACACGCCTTCCTCCAGCGGAAGTTGCTTGCTCTGCGACGTAGGCTCGACGGTGTCGCGACGTCCCGGCCGTGCGTACCGCGGCGTCTCGTAGATGTTCGTCTCCCGCGATTGCGGGCTGTAATCCGCCGTCGTCATCGTCGTCGTCGGCGCCGGCACCTTGCCGCGCGGCGTGTCGTACGAGATGTCCTCGTTGTTCCTGGCCAGCAGCCGGCGGCTGTACGACTCGGCGCTCTTGTCCAGCCCGTTGTCGCTCCTGCCGACGTAGACCAGGAACTCGGGACGACTCGGCGCCGCGTACGCCAGCGACCGTCTCTTCCTCTTCGCGCGGGTCAGCCGCGCGATCAGGGTGAGCACGGCGACGGCCGCCAGGAAGCAACCGGCGGCGGAGAGCGATAGATACAGGGGACTCAGGCGGCAACGCAGAGAACCCTCGGACAGCGCGATCAGCGCCCTGCCGGCGAACTCCTCGTCGTTGCAGACGATGTCGTGGGTGTCCAGCTCGAGTCGCGTCTCGTTCCGTCGCTCCTCCGCGCGGATCACGTTCCACAGCCAGTGTACCGAGCAGTTGCACACCAGAGGATTGCCGCCCACCCGCAGATGCGATAACCCGTCAACGGGGAACTGCGTCGGCTGCAGGGTCTCCAGGCTGCATCGACGTAGCGAGACCCACTTGAGGTACCGAGCTCCGTAGAGAACTCGCGCCGGCAGCTCCCTCAATTCCCGATTACCGTCCATCGAGATGCGCTCGAGGTTCACGTTGTCGGCGAACGCCCGCGCGTTCACGCTGCCGATCGTGCAATCGTTCAGCTCCAAGATCCTCAGCTCAAACAGATTGCGGAAGGCCACGGCCTTCAGGGATCCGAGGGGATTCGTGCTTAAAACGAGGCCCGTCAGAACGTTCAATCTGGCCAGGGCGGCCGTAGGCACGGAAGTCAGATTGTTCCCGGATAAATCCAGATACAGGAGATCCGGCAGACGGTCGAAGGCGACGTCGGCGATATACCTGATGACGTTGTTCGACAGATTTAGGGAGATTAGCGACGGTAATAACGGCAAGGAGTCACGGTCGAGCTCCAGTATCAGGTTATCCGATAAATCTACGCGCTCGAGACTCGGCGCCAGAGCGAGATTGCTCGTCGGCACTTCTAACAGCGAGTTCTTCTTCAAAATCAAAGTCCGTATTTTATGCAGATTCTTCAACAATTCGTTGCACAGGCTCGTGATCGAATTGTCGCTCAGATCCAACACCTCCAGCTCGCTGGTGGACTTGAACGCCTGCTCGGATATCTCCGAGATGTTGTTACTGGCCAGATTCAATTCCTTCAAAGACGTCAGCCCGTCCAGGGCGTTCCTCGCCAACGTGTGGATCATGTTATTGCTGACGTTGAGCGCGACCAAATTCTGTTGCATGCCAAAATTCGCCAGGCCCAACGTGTGAAGGAGATTGGCGCTCAGGTCGAGGCTCTCCAGATTCCCGTAGAAGCCGAAGGTTAGGTGCACGTTGGTCACGCGATTGTTCGACAAGTCCAAGTGGCGGATCTCCGGGTTCAGCTGGATCGGCACGACCTCGAGGCCGGCATAGGCACACGAGACCCGTAAGCTCTCATCATCGCATCGACATCGCGCCGGGCAGAGGCCACTAGCCACGACTGTCATCACGGCGGCCATCGCTATCGCGATCGGCAGCGTCGACGGCAACGACGGTCCACGTGATGCCATTCCATATGAACTCCTTCTGGACTGGAACTGCCCTGCGACAGAAACAGATAACGTCGTTATCATTCATTGTCGAAAAAGCTATGACTGTGAGTGTGATGACTGTAAAGAGATTGAAAAAAATCGCTGGGAGACTACAAATAAATGAACGAAATATAATAATAAAATTAACTGAAATAACAGTAAAGATTTGTTGTTCGGTTGCACGCTTGAAAGTTAATTCTCCTAAAAAACTTTTTCTATAACTTTTTCATAAATGTCTCGATAGTTTTTAATCGCCTGATTAAAAGTATCGGAGAAAATACAGTTGCGGCGAGATATCATTCGAGACATTGCGTCGTGACGCAAATTCATCTGAATATCACATGACATTTAGTATGCACCTGTATTTATAGAATTACACTTCAAAGCCCGATAGAAACTACTGCATCAACCCGCGCGGTTCCAATTATCCCTTTAATGACCGACAGTTTAATGATATTAACTGCGTGTTAATTTCGCATTACGAAATACTCTATCAAAATTCCTCTTCTTCAACCGTAGTGATGTAGCACTATCGTTACAATCAACGGGGTCACGGTAATGTTGAAATAATTTAATTGTACGAGCGCTTAAAGCGGCATAAATAAAAGCCGAAGCACGTTGAAGCACGGGCACGCACGGCTTCTCTCGGGCCGTTGCATCCAGGCAATTAGAAAACATTTATCACATCCTATCGTGTTTGTTCGCGCAAACGCGGAAACATTCTTCGCGCTTTATACCGCCACGTACCGCGGCGCGATTATACGAACGATATCCCTGTATCATGAGGCTGCAGTAAATGTTTCGAATAAAACCCGCCGTTAGCTGAAAGACCTTTGTGAGCCGGGTAAACTCGGCGAAAGCGTAACTACCTTTTACGTTCGCCGGTTTGCCGCACAAGCTCGATGCAGATTTATTTACGGACACCTGCACGCTTATTCGCGTTTTCAGATTTCGCGCTGTCTGCATCGCCAGGCTCCTCCCGGGACATGTCCGACACGGCGCAGTTTGTACGTCAACTTCTTTTTTTTTTCTGTTTTCTTTTTTTTTTTTTTTCGTATGCCACGCGGGGGATAAATAACGCCACCCACTCGTGATAAAAAAGAGGGAAATGACAAACTGGCTGCGAAAGAGGAGTGGATATTAAATTTGCGTCTATACGTCCCGGCTAAATTTACTGCGCCTGGCTAATTAAACCGACGACGAATCTCCTCGTATTGCTCGACATTTTCACCTGGTGATTTTTTGACGTTGTTGCCTTTCGACGAGGCAATCAAGTTGATTAATATAAATCATCGCAAACTACCTGGAACGTATTCGCATACGAAGGATGAAATTTTCGAATGCTTATGTGATATTAATTATATAGAAAAATTCACATCAAAATGAGAACATTCGAGATAATTACATGTTTAATAAATGACGCACATTCTTTGAAAATTGCTGAAAATCGTTCTGAAAATATCGCAAATTGCAGTTATTCGCGTTATTTTTTTTTTTTTAATAATAATTACATTAATTTTATCATGTGTACCTTTGTTACGTTAACGATATTTCTTCATGCTCATTTTATCTCGATGTATATTTTCCTCGTATCATTTCTCAAGCGAAGAAATATAGTGAACTATTCTTCAAAGAAAGTTGGGGGTAACAAGAAAACGATATGTTTGCCAACGGCGCGTTTATTTCTTACAGCATGGCACATCCTTCCTTGGTAAATTTATCCGCAAAACAAGTAATTCGACGAGTTCGTATTTCACGTGAAAGCACAGTGTTCTTAGTCTATTGCGATAGAATTAAGACCTGGGAAATTTACTAGGCGACAAGATAAATAATGCCAAGGCCATTAATATTTCGTTAAAACTCTCACAAAGATACGTTGTAACTATCGTTTCAGGCATTCTTATTAATTTACAGTCTCGAACAATTTAGAAAAGATCTCATATCAAAATAAAAAAAAAAAACGCTGAAGACACGATTAATTTATTTTATTTTTCACAAATATAATCACTGATATGAATAAGTAGTATAAAGTAATCTTTAGACAATTTATATCTTTAGACAATCTTAATAATTTATAGAAAATAAAAGTTCAGCTTTAAAAATGTAATTCATAAAATAAAGGCGACGGTCTCCATTTTGTTCGCCGCGTTATCGCGATGTTTCCCTCTAAAACGAGAAACAAAGCGCCGCCTTCGTAATCGACTCTGAAATTCTCATCTAACACACGCATAACTCCGCCGTCGATTGAAAATCGATACTAGATTAGCCCGTCAAATTAACCGCGAGTGCCTCATATAATGTATGTAACCCCTGTAATCGGACGCAAAAGCACCTTGTACGCGGAAAACCTAGTTCGCGGATAGATACGCCGGAAACATTTACACATGGCGGCGAACTAACAACAATTTGCGATCGTTATCCGTTAACCCCGTGCCAGAGCGCACGAATCGAGGGGGTAACGCGTGCATCGGAGGGCGGGATATTACGCATTGCGCCAACGATAATTTCGATCGTCCCGTTCACATCGCGAGATCTCTCTGCCAAGTGTCCCTCTCCTCTCTTACGGAGGGGGCAGGGGCGCGGAAATGTGTGTGTCCAGAAATTTCCCCAATATCCTCGTTTCGGTAAGTGCTTACCGCGCCCTCCGGTAATTTTTCACGTCTCTTTTTCCGCGCTCCGTCCGGGGAATAACAAATGGCGCTGATCTCACTGTCATGTATAATGCACAGATTTAGCATCCCGCTATCTGGCACAGAACTATACGTCCAAAGCCGCTCTACTGCCCCCTTCCCCCGTCCTCCCCGCCCTCCCCCCCCCCGCCATCCCGGAGGGCCGCACATCCCGTCGCGTCCGCAAAAAAATGCAACGGACGTTAACATCCGCGGCAAGTAATATCCCGTATGGGCGGCGCGCGTCATTTTCTCCGGGAAATCGGGCGCCTCTTTTTTTTTCCTATCTCGTAACGGACGCGCCGGAATAGGGGGGGGGGGGGGGGGCGTTTTTCGGGCTCCCGGAATATCGCCGAGAGGAAGAAAGTTGTTGAAGAGGGTGAAACGAGATCGACACCAAAAAGAAGAGAGGATGAAGAAGTAGGGGAGGGGGAGGAGAAACTTGATTGCGCCGGGGATATTTGAGGATATCTTGCCCCGCGGTAAAACTGACATCGCTCTGATAAACAACGCTTGTCTACAACCGTCGGGATGATAAGAGCAAACCCCGGGAATTAGCTCAAGTATCGCAACTTAGTATCTAGGTCAGCGAGAGAAGTTTTTATTTCGTTCTATCTAGCAACTCGTTAAGGATTTACATTTACGAGACTGACTATAATCTAGTTCTGTGCATCGTAAGTTTCGTGTAAGCCCCAACCAACAGACGATTAAGTACCCTTAAAGCTACCCTTTAACAGTATGCTACAACGATGAAATATTTAGTGCAATATCAAAGATCGGTAATTGTTTCTAAAGCTATGGCGGATAGCTATCCTCGAGGTAATCCTGTTGCAAGAAGTGAAATTGTGTTATTAAGACCAGGTTTATTCCGGTACAGTGATGAGCGGCGTGTTCAGAAAGAGATAGCTATATTAGTGAAGAAAAAGGATGAATTCTTCATGATTATGACGTCGATCGATAATTTTATTTTGTCCATCTGTGCGCGGGGATGTGTGATTTTGTATATGTGATTACGAATATTACAAACAATTATACGTTGTAATACCTCATATTTATATAATATTTTGCATATTATATATTAAGAAATATATATACATATCATATATCATGTAAATCTTTTAGATTGATACATCATTATGTAATTTTGCCGAGATTTGATAAATAAATTTAATTATTATTGCAGCCCCGCGCCCCTCCCCCCCCCCTCCCTTCCTGCTTCGTGTGATGTGCAGACTTCATATATCGGTTTATAGTTTTGCAGTGCGCCGCATATCATTATCATCGATATCTTATTACGCTGCAATTTACGCGCTACGTGATATTTTCGCGCAAAAAAAAAAATCATAAATAATGTTCGCGCGTAATTTGCATGGCGTGTCTGTAACGAGCTTGCGCGCGGTGTGCGAGCGGAATTAAAAGACTTCACGTAACGATATACGCGCGATGTTTCTCGTCCCGATATAAATTGCGCGGCGGGATATAATCCCGCTTGAAAAATTAATACGGGCTGCAGCACAGTTTAATTCTGAGTCGCGTCGCGGGGAGGAGGGACGTCGGCATTCTCAAGATAGCCAAGTTAGGATCGCCCGTTTATCGGCTAAAGGGAACGTAAATAATAAATAAGACGACGCTTCTCCCCCTCCTCCTCTCTCCCGCCCTCATCGCGCGACAGACGATGAAATTTGTCCGGACATGCATAATACATGTGGAAACGGCATCGGGGGTAGTAGCTAAGCAGCCGCGGGTGACTTCTTGTCTATAATAGAATCTGCGCTCGTTCGCCCGATTCTACGTGGCATAAAGCAAAGAAGTCTCGGATAACATATAACAGGCCAAGTCATTCAATTTGCGAAATCCCTTTTCGCGACCCCCTGCCTCCCGGCCCCGAGACCTCTCCCCTCCCCCTCGTCGTCCTCGTTTCTCCGTCGAGCTGCGAGAGAAACTCAACTGAAGACGAGCCAGTCATACCAAACTTGGCTAACCACCAAATAAACGACCGAGCTGCAAGCTCTCTATAGCGGAGGAGTACGAATCACGCGTGAACTATAATTTTACGATTTACCTATATCGCATATCGCCTGTAATACGCCACGCCGCGAAGATAATGCAAATCCGCGATAATGCAATTAGTAAATCAGATGTGGGCGAGATGAAACTTTTCTCGTCGCGCGAATATTGTTGTTATCAATTACCGTTCTCCCTTCGGGAAATTAACTCTGAAAATAATATGTATGGAAGAATAGATTAATTTTGTTGTACGTTTATTAAATTTACGATAATGAAATTTACGATAAATCGAGTTAAGCAAATTAAGTCGCACATTTGTGAGTGCGAATGTCGTTGAGAAATTTTTAAAAACAAGAATTAAACAGAATTTCTTTCTCTCCCCTCTCCCCCCCCTCTCTCTCTCTCTCTTTCTCCGCCCCAAATTAAAAGTGGTGACATTGCGGGGCTGCGTAATAATTAATTTCATTGCACCGGACGGAGCGACACTGCACGCGTCCATTGCAGCGAAGGCCGCACCAGCACCGGCGCGGTAAGAATTACTTACCGTTATAAATATTCGAGGACGGTAATTAAAACCGTGCCCCCGCGGATACTACTAGAGTAGCAGATCAAACGTTAATATCACCGACGCGCGGTTCCACGCGCGAGGTATCCCGGAATTAAACCAAGCTACGCTCTAAACGAATTGCACGAATCGCTGCATTGAAATGCTAATTCAATTAGTTCTTCGGGGTTAAAAACTTGACGGTACCACACGTGCGGGAGTGCGGGCCGCTGTGCCGAAACGACTAATTGGATTAGCATATTAATGCGCGAAATCGGAAAATTCGTTAAGCCGAAAGTTTGCTCTAGCCCGGCCGAGTCTCTCCACCTCGCCTTAATGAATAGCCTCCTCTCCCCCTCCCCCCTCTCTCACTCTCTCTCTAGCTCTCTTTCTTTCTCTCTGTCTCTGTTTTCCTTTTCCTTTTCGAGGCACTATGCAGTTGCTGAACATAAATTACGAAGCGAACGGTGAGGGCCGGACTCGTATACACGCCTCCCGGTTAATTTATGCATTTCTTGACCCGTATCAGCGTATTCGGTTTCCTACCTGTTGGTCCACGTCTGGCCACCTGTTCGAAAAGGATTCCACCCATCCTTCTTTTCCACGGGCGGGGAACGAAAAAAATGCCTAGACATTTACATTACTTAACAGCCGGTCGACGGCCGGACTCGCCGACCGGAGCCCGCTCGTTATATTCCGGAGTCGACTTGAGAAATGACGCTTACGGATTTAACGCCGTTTAACGATGCCGGGGGGGGGAGGGGGGGGCTATCAATTCTCGCTCACCACCTTTCCCCGGCGTAGCGTCCACCCGGGACAGCTGTCGTTCGTTTCGATTCGGCTCGCATCGCGCGCCAGGGAGAATCGAGAGGGATCGGTCTCCGTGGTATTCGTGGACGGCGGCGGTAACTTAAGACAGCTGGCAATCAACGTCCGAACCGAACACGTCCTACGTAGGGGAGAAAGTTTCGGACGATCGGTATTGAGCGATACCTGCGTTAATCAGGGATTAGGCACTACGAAACTTTGGTGAGGATGAGACGGTGAGGCAGACAGAACGTCCGTGAAACGTTACGCTCTCGGAGGTTCATCGCGAAATTCCCCCTCGCTTACTTCGAAATCTCTTTCTTCCGTCGTGAAAAATTATGCAAATTGAAGGAAGCATTCGATTCTCGCGTGCTCGAGCAAGAGGGTGTCTCGAGCGAAAAGGGGCACGGAATCGGACGGACGACGATCGCGGAGAGAGGCGAGTTACATTCAGGGTAGGATTAATGCGGTGGCTACTAGCGTCCGGTTCGCATTTCCACCGAGAGGGAGATGGTACTCGATTGGTCATCGAGCACGTCGAAACGATTTTAACCCTCCCGGTCTTCTCGGGGCGCGCGGCCGAAGTCCGTGTATCCGCTCGAGTAAAATATTGCTTCGCGCGGAGGTCGTGGCGACACAGAGAAAGGAGAGAGGAAAGAAAATGTGGGTTCAAAGGGGAAAAGAGAGAGGGAGCGAGAAAGAAGACTCACTCAGTCGGGTACGCGCCGAGGCACGAGGGAAGCGAGTGGGAAAAAGCCCTCTGCAATTGCAATCCGGACAAATATCCGGAGCCGAGACGAACGACGAACGAACAAAGAGGAGCGCAAGAGAGAAAAAGAGAAAGAGAGAGGGAGACAGCGATGGAGCAAGAGAGAGAAAGAGAGAGGGGGGAGAGGAAAAGGATGAAGAGAGGATAGTGTAAAAGGTGGAAGGAGAACAGAAAGGAGAGAGAGAGAGAGAGAGAGAGAGAGAGAGAGTCTCTGGTAGTGGTGCAGAAATTGTTCGGGCTACTGCGAAACGAAACGAAACGAAACGAAACGCTTCTCCCGCCGCTCCTATATATATGCGGCAGTCGATAAACCGCGCCTGCGTAGCTCAAACACACGGAGGGCTATCCCCATCGTAGTACGACAGAGGCTTAGGGGGCTGCTTGCACGCATACCTCCGCTTCACGGGCGCGCGCGAGCGCAGGGGTGTGGATTAAAGATATTAAAGATACCCAGACCGTACACACTGCGTCTGTCTGTCTGTCCGTCCATCTGTTCATCCGGCCCCGGTTCTCGGTTATACGTAAACGAGCATTTCGGCTTCTCCTTCTGTCCTTCTACCCCGCCCCTCCTCGTCCTCACGCTTATTTCGCTGTCGCAGAATGCGCGTTTTCGGTCGGTCTCTCTCTCTCTCTCTCTCTCTCTCTCTCTCTCTCTCTCTCTCTCTCTCGCTTTTGACTGTTCCTTCCGCTCTTTCTTTTGTCGTCCGCTCGCGACGTTTCCGTCGCACGAAAAAAGATTCAGATTTCTAAAGTTAAATCGCGTCGTCGCTCGCGCCCGGCTCCGCTTTCGGTCCCGGGAACTCGAGATACCCGGAGCTCTTAGAAACGGTGTCATTAGGATTGAACGATTGTGCGGCACACCGTGTGTTCCCTCGGCGTTACACACGTACACATGGGTTGCAGATCCTAAGTACTCCGTCTCCCCCTTCCCCGTCGTACCCGCGCCATCGTTAGACCACGATGTTACTCACTTTATCTCGTGCCGCTTTTATCGCGCCCGGTTCATCAGTTACGACCTTCCCGCTCGCACCTTTTTCTCAATGAATGCTAACGTGCCGCATGGAATGCTCGCTCTGCTCGTTCGCGCTTTCTCTCTCTCTCTCTCTCTCTCTCCCCTCTCTTCCTCTCCTTCTCTCTCTCCCTTTCTTTTTACTATCTCTCTCCGTTTGTTACTATCGGAAAAAAGCAGACACCTCGATTCTAAATCGCTCCGCGCGTTAAACGGCGCCGTCTCTTCGCCGAGAAGGTTCGACTGTTCCGGAATTTAAAAGAGTCCAGCTTTTGGCAATGCCATGCGGAAAGTGTTCCGGCAATATAAAGCAAGGCGCGTCTCGCGCCACTCGATTTCGCCGTCAGAGATATTGAAATTTGCTCCTCGGATCGCACGGATGCGCATACGACGAACGGACGAATAACGTAGTCGCGACCATCGTCATCGCCGTCGCCGTCGCCCGTCGTCGTCATCTTATTTCAACGTTCTGCGCTTTCAGCGATCGCGTTTCTCATAAAATCCCCTTCATAAAAATCGTCTGCCGATAAATCACGAATGAAATTCCGCGGACGTGTGTAACACGCGCGGCCACATGTCGCGCTTGGATCCGCGACGCGATTCGCTCCGACTTTCGAGCGAATTAACGCTCGGCAGAGAAAATTAATCGTTTAAGTCCCACGGCGCTGTCAACGCTGGCACGGCATACCTTTCTGTGCATCTCATATCTCTTTCGCGTGCGGCGGAGATATGAAACTAAACTGGACCGCATTTTCATCTACATTCCTCGGCCGACGAGCTGACGCTACATCTTCCCCCCGCCCGTGCCGGACGAAGATTACCGGGTGACTTCATAACAACGGTATTAACTTGCGAAAATTCACGGATGATCGAATTAAACGACTTAATCTAATTTATTCTCTCACAGGCGTGCTCTCATTTCCGCGAGCCGCTCGCTGATACGAAAAACTGGCTTTTCGCGTTCGGAACTTTCTTTCCCCCGCTTTTCCGTATTTGCATATTAACACCGGCACTGTGTAATCTAATTTATATGTTGCGGTCAATACGGAATTAACCTCCAGGTAAATCCAATACAATTCGACGTGTTATGCACATGCTGAATTTATGGAATGTTACGAATTTCCTATTAATTATAAATTCAATTTTATAAATCTAGAGTAGAAATTTTTTCTTAATAAAAAATTGAATATTTTTATTGTGTCAATTTAACATCAAATTTGTTGTCGACATTATAAATTCCCGATCACTAAACACGAAACGAGAATTTCATGATAAATAGTAAAATCTATATATTTGTGTTAAAATGTCTAATATTTGTGTTTCTGCAGCTGAAGTATTCAATACTTAAGCGTAAAATATCCAATCCAGTTGGTATAATCGATTGCGGGAAATTCAATAAATGTTTTAACTTTTGCTAAAAAGAATTAAATTGAAAATCCGTCGAGTAATCTATAAGCTGGGGGAAAAAAAAGTGCGCGATGCATCTTCCACGTCTATATGGAACGTACATTAAAACATTATCGTGTTGAATGAAGCTATTAGGGAGAGATCGGCAGCAAGTCGATCGCGAAATATAGATAAAAATATGGACGATAAAGCCTGTAGATAAAAGCATGCGATATGTAGCGATATTTCTAATTTACGATACGCGAAATATCAACGCGCTCGGCGTGTCAACGCCCGGGCTGTGTATCCCCGCAGTTCCGCGTCGATGAAGCCGAACAGAAATATCGGTCGGACATATTAAAACATCCCATCTGCTCGTTCCGCGTCTCCTCTGTTCTGTACCGATAACTATCGGTTATTTCCTCCACCTGTCCCTCGTCCGTAGTTGCCGTTTATTTGAGCTGCGAAAATAGTTGCGAATTCGCTGTATCTCGCTGTGCTCTGGGCGCCGTTTAAGATACAAAAACCGCTTGTCAAACCACTCTCATCGTCATTTTTACGTGACGGTTAAGGAATTAATTTACGCTTCGCGCGCGTAAAGCGAAAAACTGTGACTTTCAAGCCTCCTCCGTTTTCCTTTCTTCTTATCCCGCGGAGCGGAATGTCCGAAGCGCGCGCGTTTGTCGCGCGTTAATTTATTCATCGTGTGTGTGTGGGTGTGTGTGTGTGTGGGGGGGGGGGGGGGAGCGAGGCCATATTTAACGGCCAAGATAATAACGACGTCCAGCTTCGAACGAAAAGCACAGCAGCGTAGTCGCGCTAACAATATTAAGCCTGTTTAGTCGTTCGTTCCAGTACGTCGGCCAGCCGCTTCCCTTCCTGTCCTTTCTCTGCCACGTTTCCGGTTTTCCAGAGAGTAACGACCTACTCTCGTGCTTCCAGCTTTTCCACGCGGAATTATGACGTTACCTGACAAGGAGACGTCCCAGATCCAATTACGGTTGTATCGAGGCGGATAGTCTCCGCCAAAATAATAAATCTCGCCCCTCGCGCGCGGGTAACCTTGTCGTGAATGTTACGCACGACGTTACGGGGGGGGGGGCGGGAGGGTGAACGCGGCAGGTTAACATCGTCCAATTACATAATTGAAAGGAAACGGACCTCGCAGAACGATCGATCAAATTCAGGCAATTAGTCCACTTCTTTCTCGCTTCCTGTCCGCTATTTTTCCGTTTGCCTCGGAAACGCGGCTATCCCTCCGGGTATTCGATCCCTCCGGGAGCCTCCCTCTTTTTACTACCGGGCGATGCGTGAAAAGGAAAGATTCGACGTGCTCAAACGACAGACGCACCTTGAGCCGGCAACTCGCGGTCACGATAATCCGCAATGATTATTTCTCGATTATTCCTCAGACCGCGTGGTTCTCACGATCGCCGCCCTCTCTCGAACGGCACTCCCTAATGATCATTGTTCACTTTCGTGCATTCGCGCTCGTGAAATGAACGTCGAAAGAAAGAATGTCGGTTGTATGGAGGATACGTGCGGTTCAATCAACGAGGATACCGCTGATTATCGGGGCGCGAATCCGACGCGTTTCATCCCTTTCTCCAATCTCGTCGTCGTGACGTCCGCCACAAGTAATCATATTATTTCAGCGCGTGCAAGTGCGTGCCGCACTTTCATTCGCCGTGGTTTCACCCGATTATGGCGACGGACGGCCGAGACAAAAGAAATCCTCCTCAAGTGGGTTTCCTGAACCGTGACCTACCAGCCGAAGGGGGAAGGGGGAGAGCGGGGCGGGGCACGAGGGAGCCGTAAACAAAGGCGGCCGGCAAACAATACCGGCTACAAGAGCAAACACGATATCCGCCCTTCACAGAGTGCCGCGCATAAAACTGAAGTGCAAGGTACAAGTTCACCGAGAGAAGAGCTCTTTTCTCTCTCTTTTTCCATCCTCCTCTCGTTCTCTCTCTCTCTCTCTCTCTCTCTCTCTCTCTCTCTCTCTCTCTCTCTCTCGCTCGCTCGCTCGCTCGCTCTCTTTCTCACGACTTCGCAAAACTTAAGCCGCGAGGGGAATGTGTAGCTGTGGGAAGTAACGGTGCGAGCCATCCCGGGCGTTTAACGTATGTGTACGTTTTATAAGGCAAGTTTCGCTATAAATCACCTCGTTTCACCGGCTGAGGGTGCGACGTGTCGTCCGCGAGGCGCGGGCGAACTACTTCGTAACCAGAGATAAGTGGCGACCGGGGAATCTGTCATACTCTGTAAGTAGCACGTCAAGTCGGTCTCGTAACAATATAACGTTGATAATTCAAGATTTGTGATTGAACGAATGAATTTCCTCTCGGTCCTCCCTCCCCCGTTTCTGACCTCGCGCCACCGATAGTGAAGAAACAGACGCGGAGAGATACTGAATTTCAAGAATCGGAGATTTAATTTAATTTTCGTCTCTCGGCCTAGAAACCACTACCATTATTACCATCCGCTATCTCTGACACTCCGCAGGGGAGTGGAGAACGCTCTTTGGACGACGTCTAAGTGACGCTGTCCTTTGTGCCAGCTGACTAAATGAGTTAGTCCACCCAAAGGACACCCTTAATCTTCATCTCAAATCTCTCCATCCCCCTATCATCACTGGAATAATTATTATTCTCGAGAATAACTGGCAACGGGGGAAACACACGTGCAATACGCATTTATAAATTATACATTTGACAAATAAATAGTCTCGACTCCGTTTCGCTCAACTAATTTCTCGTCTGGTTGACAAGCTTCTTTACCGGATAACACGATGTTAAATTCATCGCCGCACAGATTGCAAGGACAGATTAAATTGACACTCGTGGAAGTTCGGTGCCCCTGTATTTCCTCATCGATCGGCGGGTTAAAATATCGCTCTTCCGAGCGCGATGGCGGAGAGGCGAGAAGGAGCGGGCTCTATCGAAACACTTCTCCTCCGCGTGCGCGAATGGCGTGCACGAGAAGTAATACAGATTCGATAAGTCGCCACAGACGCTTTACGGGCGAAATCGAAAGCGCACTCTCGGCGGAAGGTGGGAAAGGAGAAACGATCTACCCCTCGCGACTCACGATGGTACCGCAGAGGCGCTTTGCATTTCCGATGTTTTTTCGAACGGAGAATCGACACAGGGTGAAGGGAAGGATGGACTTTAAAGAAGCGACGAAACAGCTGCGAGCCAACCTCGAAGGAGCGATTCGACGTTGGGATAAAGCGGTTAGCCGGCTACCACCGTCTCTCCTTCCCACTGTCGAAACCGTGGGAGATGGGTATCTCTGAAAATAGGATTGGTGCGGCACGCATTGTGCCGAGGACAGTGTCTCTCCGCCTTCGTGTCTTTCGCCCACCCTGACACTCTCTCTCTCTCTCTCTCTCTCGATCTACTCCTCGTATTTATAGCCTTCGCCTTTTCCATCCGTTCTTCGCGCGCCCCTAACGCGTCCGCTCCCGCGCTCTTAATTCGACCGCGCTCCGTAGAATACACGCTTTTCTCCAAGCCGGGGAGACGAAGGTAATCTGGCGAGCCTGCGACGGGCGAATGCATCGGACCTGGCGTGTGTGCAGCGAGGGACGCCAGGTGCGTCCTGATTTATCACGACCGCTGGAAGTTGACTGGAGGGCGACCGGGCGGGCGAGCGAGCGCTCCGGGCTCCTGCCCGTGTCGTCGTGTTGCTTGAGTCTGGTGCCGCCTGCTTCCTACGAATCTCTACCTGATCGCTTTGTGGCTTATTAAAATTTCCGACGGCGCGCGTCCAGCAACGCCTGACGGCGACGTCGATCGCGTATGCACGCGTCGACGCGTCGCCGTGTCGAGCTTTTTACGGCGTCGTTTATTACCGGCGCACTCTCTTTTTTTTGTCGCTCACATTCTTTCTCTCTCTCTCTCTCTCTTTCTTTTTCTGTTTCAAAGCTCTCGCGCGCGGGCGTGTAGAAATGAATTGACGAATGTGTCGTGCGAGCTCGACGGGAAACCGGCCGAGCCGTAGCGCTCCTCTACGGGCGAGACGATGTAAATACTATCTGTAATTCTCGCGTCATTCACGTCCCGTAAGCTTTATGGGCCGCTTTATTATTGGAGAGAGAGAGAGAGAGAGAGAGAAAAAGAACGCGGAGCTCTCGCCACTTGCGCGGTTATTGTTACGCTGGAAAAGCACGAAATGGGAGAACGTCCGAGGAGGGAGGATGCGAATGCGTAAGGGTTTAATATCTCTCGTGCATATCGCAGAATTTACGATTGGATTTGACGTAAGCCCGTAGCGCGTAGCGCGAGTGTAAGCAAGATTTACAGTTTACTTAATGACTCGCCCTACGAGCCGCACACACGATCCCGGATCGGCATGCTCGCTGCTTTTTGCGCGCACGTCTAACACGGTTCAGATGTTCCCACGCTAGGCAAGCAGGTGTTGTGGCGAAACCGACGATTAATTATCCGCATCCCATTTAATAGTAGTACGGACGGGTCGATTAATCACGGCGACTGTTATAACCGATAAAAAGTTTCCGCGCACCCCCGGGGGAATGCGATCCAAAACCAAATTAAATTGATTTTTGATAGATTATTGCCGGACACGCTCGCCGATAATGCGTATTAAACGAGGAGAGAATATCCCAAATAAAATCAACGGCTCATAAAATGCTCAGCATCATATTTACTTTCGGCGTGCTCGATTCGCCGATGTATCCTCGGCTCGATCAAAAAAAAAAAAAGGGGTTCTCGCGTGAATAAAACAGGAAAGAACGAATCAACTTTTTAGTCAATCTGATATTCGCAACGGATATCGTTGATCGTACGCATCGTTTATACGCCCGTATTATCAATAATAATATCTTGCGCGAGCGATATCTCTCTACTCGCAACTCGAGCGTTGAAAAATTGAGCGCTGCATTATTTTATTATAAACAGTATTTTCGTAACATATGCGATATGGAATTTATGTGGCGCGGGATATTAAGCCCCCCGCGAACATTGCATAGATTTCTTGAGCGGGGATCACAAATCATGCGGCGGCGATACGCTTTTACGACCGCGACAAATCATCCGTTATGAAACTGGATAAGTTTTCACATACACAAAAGTTCCTTCGGGGGCATGCATTATTAAACATCGACATATTCCCGCCGAAGTGAAATGTCCGGGACGGGATATCCGGACGGATGGATCGCCCGGCTATTCTTTGCGTAGCTATGCGCGTACGTAATTACGGCGCGCATTAAGTAAGCGCCGTATAATTCTCCTTTGAAAACTCCGGATCATTAAAACGACCCTTCGGAATGGAAAAGTAACTTCCTCCCCTACGAAGGAACGTCGAAATTTAATACCGTCAGGAGATGTACGTGCTAACGCGTACTTAATACTTGTGCGCGCGCATATAAGCCGGCGTTATTAAACTTGGAGAATATTTCGGGCCACTTCCCAGCAGCCAGCGGAAAAACAACAACCGTCCGACGGAATGAGGGAGGGTGCATTTCATTACGATCTCGATTCGAGTTCGGCGGCTCGAACTCGTCGGGATTAGGGATATCCGCGGTATCAGGTAATTAATTATGAAGCCGAAGCGCCACGGAAGCAAGAAAGCGCCGTTATATATTTACCAGCGAAGACGTGGGAGATTTAATTTGTTTAACGAGTCCCGGAATCACGATTTCTCAATTACGTGCTTGTTATCGACTTTTACAGAGATGAGCCCTCGTTGTATCGCGCTCTGCGCGAAAGTTTTCCCCTTTCGCCGCATTTCTCTTTCGGTGAACCGAGATATTTTTGTAATAATCTCGCGTGCTTACATACGTAAAATGCAAAAGTTATTATTTTCACGTAATAAACTTATAAATATTAATAAGAACGTAGATGAATTCACATATTCTCTATATTATTAAATAGCAGAATGTATCAATCTTATTTAAACAAATAATGCAGTACAGATAATAATAATACAAACAATAATTATAGGTTTGTTCTTTATAGCTAAAACTTGTTTGAAAACTTTCTTGTTTATCTTCCTTCTTTTTTCTCCCACATGCGATTACATACTTATTATTTTAAGTAACAAGACTTAACGTAGCTATAAAAAATAAATCTTACAATAAAAAAAGAAAAGCAAAGTATATTAAAGTCGATATTAATAAAAATAGCGACTCGAAACTTTAATATTTTCAATTTGATTCCGTCGTATTAAATTCGAATTCGAGAAAGAATCGGAAAGAGAGAGAGAGAGAGAGAGAGAGAGAGAGAGAGTGTGTATGTGTGTGTGTGTGTGTGTGTGTGTGTGTGTGTGCGCAGAGTTAACAGAACAGCTTGCCTAAGAAAAAGTTAAATGGTTTTCGAGAATAAGAGCACATAAATGGTCCTGAACGTCACTCAGCTCCCACCGTGCGAAAAAACACCTTTAATGAAAGATTTATTTCATCGCGCGTTTC
The DNA here is from genome assembly GCF_055798465.1 of Pogonomyrmex barbatus. NCBI lineage: Eukaryota > Metazoa > Arthropoda > Insecta > Hymenoptera > Formicidae > Pogonomyrmex > Pogonomyrmex barbatus. The sequence goes on along the minus strand of NW_028297182.1, from coordinate 3,039,561 downwards.
GCGTAAAAATTTGTAAGAGCGGCGGAGGTTCAACTCCGTAAATCAACCCGCAACGCGCGAGCTTATAAAAGAGCACCCCGGTGTATAAACACCGGGCGATTTAACGCGAGTCGATGAAGTCCTATTTTAAGGGCAACGCGCGCCAAAGAGAATGCATATTTAATCAGTCTACCGGACGCGATCCCGTGATACGGTGTGCCGGGGCACACAACCGGGATAAACAGCTGACCCGAGAAATCCCATGAACCAAGAGCCTCGCTTCGGCAAGCATCGCACTTCCAGCTGACTTATCGCACGGGGCACGCGTGGTGACTCACGGTCGGGCCGGCGTTCGTGTCGTGTTTTAGGGGTGGTTTCAAGGAAGGAGGGTGAGCGGGGGAGGGGGGGGGGAGGAGGGAAGGAGAGGGAAGGGGGAACGGGTGAGCGGCAGAGAGAGAGAGAGAGTGGGTGGTACTTACACCTCTGCAAGGCGAAGTGTCGGCGCGTCTCCTCGGACCTATGCACATCGACCCGATCAGCACTTCCGCGCGTACTTCTTCCACGTCGTGGTGCTCGGTCACTCGGCGATCCCCGCGATCCCCGAAATCTGATGGGTCTGTTCAGTGATAGACATCCGCCGATGAGGCGGCACACACGCGGCGCACCGCAGCGCGCCGTGCCCGAACCGGAACTAACGAGGCTCTCCCGAATCACCGGATCGCCGCTGATCCACGTGACTCTCCATGAAGAGGCCTGGGATCAGCGGGACGTGATCGCCAGCGCGTTTCGCCCGTATCCATCAATCGCGGACGGTCACCGTTTGCCGAATGATGATTTTCCCGTACGCGCGCCCGTCGCGCGTAACAACCGCGCGCGTGTTGCGTGCGACGGCGGCGGCCGTGACGGCGACGGCGACGGCGACGGAGGACAAACCGCGGAGGGAAAAAAAAAGTTAAGGAGGCGCCTTAGCGGGTTGAAGGGAACGCGCGAGAGTAGGGAGAAGAGAAGAGACGTGGCGACGGTAAGCGAGGAGGGGAGACGATAAATGAAGATGATGGAAAAACGAAGGGGTTGACGGAACCGGGGGGTTAGAGCTTAAAGAAAAGGGTGATAGGAAGAGAGGAAGAGAGAAAGAGAGAGGGGGAGAGAAAGAGAGAGAGAGAGAGAGAGAAAGAGAAAGACAGAAAGAGGAGAAGAAAGGAGAGAGAAAAACGAAAGAACGCGGTCGCTCCCGGAGATTTCGAACTGCACTGCGAACGGGAACCACAGTCCTTACTGAGCCGGAGTTTGACTACGTACTCGCGGCTATGAGACTTTGGGGTCTGCGCAGTCGGTCACTCACCACCACCATTGCCGCCGTTTCCACCACCATGTCACCGTCGCCGCCGCCGCCGTCGCCACCGCCACCGTCGCCACCGCCGCCGCCGTTGCCGCCGCTGCCACCAGCCACCACCGCTCTAACCCCAAATCTCCACCACGGCTCTTCCCGACGCCAACCCTAACCTGCCTGCCCTGCTCCACCCGGCAGCGCCCTAACTTCGCCACAACGGAGATAGCCCCCGAGTCACGCGTGAGTCGTGATTCTTATTCATATTCGCGCGAAATTGCGTCGGACCGGGCGGGGTCTCCGAGGATTATTTCGCGGGGATTACGCGGACGGCCGCGGGGGTGGAACCGGCGGCGGGAGTAGCGAGGGTTGAATAGGGTCGTGCGTTACCGGTATCGGCTTTAGCGTAATAGGAATTGTAATTACTTCTCTCTCTTTCTCTTTATCCCTGTCTTACGACGAGTATCCGGCCCGGAAATGTTCGCCGCTACCGGCGGTATAATATTCCGCGGGTAAATGCCAGTGGCAGCAGAACCACCATCGTTGTCGTCATCATCGTCATCGTCGTCATCGTCGTAAGGGGCGTTAGCGAGAAACTCGTAATCGTGCCTCAGCGTATATTAATTAAAAATGGTTGACTGTCCCGCCCGGCTCGCGCATCCCGTAATTACGTGTTTACATTTATTATGTTTAATTAATTAAGCGTAGCGAGCGCGAAGGTTTGCGCTGCGGTCGCGCGGTTTACGCGCGATCGTCGCGGAATAATAATTAAAAATTACGGCACGCATAGATTCGGTTTTGGGCATTCGTTTTGCTTTCTTTCTTTCTCCCCTTCATAGCCAAGCTGTAATTTTTAATCACCGCGCCCGACGCTAAGCTGTTTTCGCGGCGTCCGCGGCGTGCGCAGCTTTTAATCTAGCCAGCGCGATGCGATAATGATCGCATTAATTACGCTATGATAACACCGATAGCCATCATCTACGTCCATTTACGTTGCGCGCCACGTAAAAATATAATAAAGCAAACAATTAGGAGGAAAAAATCGAATTAAAATCGAATTGTAGCGTATCGCGTGATAATGTTGATGTATCCCAAATGCATGTTTCAAAGCTTTCGTTAAATGGTAATATTTTTCTCTCGTCTCTATCGTCCTCTCCGCTTCTATGTTTTCATTTCCGCGTCGCTTGTGACATAATATTATTACCACGATGATATTTTAATAACATTTTCCTCTTCACGTAATATACAAGATTGGATGTATTCTTTTACGACTGAGTAAACTTAAAACAAAGATTCCATTTATCGCGAGACTTAGATAAAGCATGGTGCCCGATACAGTGCGAATCCGATTTTTTTTTAATTTTTTTTTTTTCGAAAGCGTAACCATTCGATATATCCGTCTCTTCCTTTTGTGCGGACTCTGCAATTATTGCATCGCGGAATAAACGACGTGTACGAAACGAAACTTACTATTGCGGCTAAAGAAAACGTCTGCATCAGGTTTCCTACACTAAAAAGTTCTCGTCGAAACAAAAAGAATCTTTGCCCGAAGTCACGCTGACTAAAGTTCGTTGCTCCGTACATGTTGTCCCCGCACTTCTATGGCGCATTGGAGCTCTGCCAAAGTCATTCTCGCATAATTCCACGGGAATACAAGGCTCGAAAAATAGATGGGACATGTATAGACAATGTATCGAGAGAGAACGTAACGAGAGAAAAAGAAATATTTCGAAAATATTCACACGCCCCTTGAATGTCGCTGATATATATATATATTTTTTTTTTTTAATTTTATCGAAAAATATCAGAGAATGAATAAAAAAAGTAATTAGAGAAAACAAGTAGTAAACGGATAAGGATATTTATATATAATGTAGTAATTAATTATTATTGAGCATATATTTTCTTGCATATATTATAAATTATTTATTATTTATTACTTTTACTTAATGAGGAATTTATTTCCATACATTAATGCATATACGCTTTTTTTACGCAAAAATCCTCGATGAAATCCTCTTCAGGGCGTCCAATCCAAATGGCGTCTCATTCGCCATCTATTGTCTATTCTTGTAACTAACAATTCTAATATCGGTCGATGAAGCGAGTCGTATAAAGATCTCATGCAAAGCATTCGTTTACATTCTTGAACACGATGAAAAAATCTTTTAAACAAATATATTAAGATTGTAATAATTTTTACGAAATTTGGGACATTTGTTTTAAAATTATATACATTATCTTGATGCTCTTGATTGACCTTATTAACACGTTAAATGTATTCACGTATGTGCGGAGAATGTTACATGCTAAAAAGTAGCCCATACGTTATATTCCGAGCGCACGGCAGATATTTATTCCGAGCAAATATTCAGTAACGTAATAGAATGTAAATTGCATTTCTCCATTTATTGCACATGCAAATATTTGTTAAAAAAATCTGTGCACGAAACATTCGTTTGACGTACGAATAATTATCGAAGATAGCGGCGCATAAATTGATATTAAAGTGGATGCATAAATAAAAATCGGCTGCAAAACAATCCTAAGTCTTGACACGTATGGCGTATCGTGAGTAAACATGATGAAATGCGACCCGAAACGGCACGCGCGTGAAAAATACGTCTGTACGATATTGCCTTATAAAATAATATTTACAACGAGGGGCGTGCATCTTGTAATATTTGAACACTCTCTCGGAAGCATAAGATGAAGTCGAATCTTTCCCGTGTACACAGAAAAAAAACTAATCTTCTAAATCGAGACAAATATTTTTGTATATGTATGATAAGCAAAAATATTATAATCTTCTTAAAAATTTTAGTCTTGATTTGATTCAATTTGATGCAGGTATTACTTTTGCTTAATTCAAGACTAAAAATATATGAAGATTATAATATTCTTGTTTATATATGAAAATACATAGTCTTTATTTAAAATTTTTTTTCTGTGTAATTGTCGACTCTGAAAGAATGATTTAGTTAGAATAAAAATTTAATCAAATATATATATATATATATATATATATATATATATTTGATATTAAAATAATTATGTAAAACATTTAAATATGATAATACTACAAGTTTTTTTATATTCCAGCATCCACTTTGAACATTGCATATAATTATTTTAACAAAATTTGCAACAAAATTATTTTCAGAACTGTATTTGACCAAATTTTTAGATACTTCAGCAAAACTGTTATTTACACAAGCGCGCAATACATCAAATAATCCTTTATTTATGAATTATTCTCTCTATAAAGTATTTTAAATAATTATTACTGAATAAATAAATATTAATGCTTTAAGCTCGGCTGTGATTTTGTGACAATAATTTTAATAAGTTTTCACTTTTATGTTTTTAAATCACATGCTGTATTCGGTTATAAAATGCAATGCCTAAAGATTGTAATATCATATTATTAAATTATAAACATTTTATAAACCTACAAAGAATTTATTATCAATCTAATTGAAGATATTATTCGAACAATGATATCATATATGTATTATCATTAAAAATACATTTTGTTCTCTCTGCATAAATCTATGTTAAGTTGCATTAGTCAAAAATTTTGCAGACAACATTTTTAATCACAACATATAGCTTAGAGAAATTGTGAAAAAGATAGGTGAAAAAAATAGACCTTTTCTTTCATGTTCTGTTCGCGCGTATGATAGTTTTATTTACGTAGATAATTTCTGTTCCGGTGTATTTTTGCGCGATTTACCGATTTTCCGATGAAAAATTATGTCCCATTAATCAGCGAGAGGCATATATTTTCAACCGGTCCGCGTCGGAATGCTCGACGTTACGTCCCATTAAATTTGAACCCCGCCGCTCTGCTACCCTTGATTCCCTCGTTATACGGCGTTCGAAAAAAAAAAAAAAAAAAAAAAAGAGGAAAGAAAAAGAAGGATAAATCCGCGGCACGCTTCGCGGACGAGAGAGAGAGAGAAATGGAGGAGGGGAAAGAGGGAAATTAATCCCGAGACGATAATTCAGTGGCGTGCTATCGGGAGGAAGCTAACGTCAGTCGCAAAGTTAATCGATGCGCGGCCGATACGGGTTCGGGGGGTTGGCAGGTCGTCGGTTACCCTCTCTCAGTCAAGAGATCATGAGATCGCTATTTTCCGAGGGGGTTTCGCAATATATCCGCGCGCGCGCGCGCGAGCACGTGCGTTTGACCTCCGCCGATCGCCAAATGGCCGAGTGCGATCTCTTCTGAAAACCGAACGGAACGCGCGTCGCGCCTGCCTCGTTCAATCACGCACTGACTGCATGAACAAACAACAGAACGGGACACACCGTGTAGAGGAGAGACGTACCGTATATATCCGACCCGTATCGATTTCCCATTGTCCTCTCTTCAAATCTGGAATACATACGTAGCAACGCCGGCAACTACGACGACGACCCTACAGTGATGCAAATGCAAACGCGTTGCGAGAGCTCTCTCTCTCTCTCTCTCTCTCTCTCTCTCTCTCGCTGGCAGGAAGGAACAGCAATTGCAGCTTTAAAAAGCCGCCAGGATCGTTGCTTCGCGATCGTTGGAGTACGACGCGCCTATTAGCGATCACAAACGAGGCTATTGGAAAATACGAAATAATGCCCCAGACGCGTCGTCTCGTTCGCTTATTTATGTAATGATTTTACGTAACCAGCTAGAATGCACATTTTGTGTATTTTCCCTTATACGAAAAGAACGTTTTGCCGAAGTGTCTAAAAATTGAGAGCCAGCTACAGATTTAAAAACAACATTCTGTTGAAATATTAAAATAATTTTTGTAGGGCATTTAAATATAAGAAACTTTTCTGCGAAAACTTTTGATATTCCAGCAATTCGATCCCGACGTAATTAATGACTCAACAAAATTATCTTCAGATCTATAACGATCTGGTCAAATTTTTATGTCTTATCGCAAAATTATTTTATTTGCAAGATTTGAAAATCTTTCTCAACTTCCGTTCTTTTTCTTTTTTTAATGAAATCTGTAATGTGTGTAGATAAGATCGTCTAAAAAAGCTCTAATCAGACTTAATAGGATCTAATTTATCACGAATAAGTCAATAAGTCGATGAATCACGTAAATGGATATAGTGGAACAGAAATAACATTAATCAACATAAATAAGATGAAATCATCACGTGAATAGAGAAAATAAAAGTTTTTAATTTTTTTATTAATATTATGAGTTACATTGTATTAAATCCTATAAAATTTATGATTTTATTCAATTTTTTCCTGTATGCATTGATTTTCTTACTAACTATTCGAATTGTCATATCAAATGTATAAAAAAGTTCCTTAATCAAATTTTGATGTATGCATTTAGTGCCTTTTCCGTTTTTGTCAGCGTTTTGTCGTGACGACTAGCCGTCTGAAACGGTGACTTATTTGCCGATATAGCAGAATATACGACAGCTAAAAGCTTGACGTACGTTTAATATATCTCGATTAACACTCACGCGTCTCGTTCGTGTCTTTGCAACGCTCGGTCTATAATTTGACGAATGAATGGTAAACGTCACGTGTTGACACGAGAAGATTTGAAGTGATTAGCGGAGAGGTTGAGTTTAATGAGAATACAATTGCTACTTCATAACATGTATAGATACATATTTCCTCTTCCGAGAATCAGTTTCTAAAATATTCCGCCAGTTCATCATATTTTCATGTACGATCGAGCTTACTAATTAAAAATTATACATATTTTCTAGTTTCTATTTTACTACCTAAACTATGCATAGTCAGAACTCGTGGCACAAATTAACAGAACGAGGGAAAAAATAATCGATATTTTTTTTATAAGAGGAATAAATGCAAACGGAGAATAAATAATAAATCCAGAAAATTATAATATTTGAAAAAAGAACAATATAAAATAATGCCGTACAAGTTATTGTAAATTAAAAGATACGACTAGGTTATAGATTTACAAAATTAGTTAGACCACACATATATGAAAATAATAATAACAAATGCAGGTGCCCGCAAGTTTTACATAGTAATTGGGGAAAACCATTTATTTATTTCGTTGCGTAGAAACAACGATTCTGAAAATTGGAAGTTCGGACAATTTCATGTTGGATCATAATCGTAAGTAATTATTTGATAAATACACAGTTCATCTTTATTCTCTGAATTAATAGAAAAAATACTTCTCACGTACTAGCATACACAGAGTGCTAAACAGTCATTTTAAAACTTGTAAAACTTGTTAAACAATCAAATGAAATAAACGATAAGTGATTCATGCTTTATGCAATAAGAGATCTTCGATTCGACTGGATATAAAGCTGCAATTTTCCTGCGATTTTAAATTCAGGTATAATTTCGATAAATATGCAATATGACGATCTCTCCTCTGATCTAAATATAATTTTGTAAATTTGTATATTTTGTATATTTTCATGCACAGACTATATTCTATATATAAAATATATAGAAAGAAAATCATTATTCAAGTCTCGTTTTCTTTTTTTTTTTAATTTCACGATTTTTTGAATTCATATAAATCCATATGAAAGGAATGAAAAAGATATATTTAAGATATATTTAAGATAAATTTAAGATAAAAAGATATATTTAAGATAAATTTTGAATTACAAACTATTCTCTGCTATGACTTAAATTATACAAGAAAATAATTTGTATTTTTCATTAAAGCAGAGAATATGCAGTCATAAATTGTCATCAAATTATCATTTCTTTAATTCATTAACGTCAATTCTTTAATTCAGTCAACGTTCAATTCTTTAATTTATTAACGTCAAAAAACTTTGAAAATAAAAAAATCAGAAGCGACGATTTTCCTTCTCAGAATATTCTACGCATGAAAATATATAAATTTACAAAAATTACAAGAAAATCGTAGGAGAGAGCGTTATGCTGCATATTTACCACATTTTTTTTCCAATCTCTGATTCTAAGACGCTGGAAGCTGCAGTGATTTCTTGATACGATGGGATAAACTAAAGTATTTATAGTTCGTTACGTTCGTTATCGATTGTCATAAAATATATCGGGAATTAACCGCGACGATCGCGCGTGCGGCTTCTCGGAAAAATGCGGACGAAATAAAGTCATCGGCGATGCTCATTCATCAAGCGACTTCTAACCGCGGTCGGGCACGTTCCGCGATAAATATGCCATGTATATGTGCGACGGCACGTCAGTTTTTCCATCATTTATCTCTCGAGCGCTTAATTCTCTCTTATTGGGAGATCCGCTTCAGTTTTTGAATCTGGCCTTTACGGCGTCATCCGCGGTCAGCGTGCGCGTCATCCCGACGACGCATGCGCCCGTCCCCTCCCCCTCCCCGCCCTTGCATCCCGACTTGTGGATCTATTCATATGTGGCCAGTATTAATCAATCACCTGTTTCATCGTGAACGTGCTTCTTTCTTCTTACGAACTATCTGGTCGTCGACTGGTGCACGCGTCACCCGAACATTCTGGATTCGCTGCGAAAAAGCGAGAACGGAAGAAAACGTGAGTCGGAAGAAAAATGTATTTCGATATATATATATATTCGCCGCGAGTCACACACGATGCGTTATAATGAGTGGTTTGTAAAATTGGCGAGTAATCATTTTCGCCATAATTGTGTCGAGCCGAACCGAGAGCGACTTCCATCATCGTAATTAAAAATTAGAGTGGTGTTTGCGGATCAAAGGGAAAGGCTTTGCCAGGAAAATGATATTTAACAAGTTTAATTATATCTATAAAATATCTATAAAATGATATTTATAAAATGCAACAAAACACACGTTCAAATTGACTCGACGTAATGAAATGAATCGCGCGCGATAAGTCCCCGGAGTCGCGACACATAACCGCCGTGTTCCATTACCGCGCGGTGCGGTTAGCGTTAATTTCGCTTGCTTTTGCTAAACACACCGTTGTTGCCGGGGAAACGTAAACAAAGCGTATCTCTCGCGCGCGCGTTTAATACGCGGAAGTCGCGCATGTCGTTTGTAACGTCCGCGTCGCCGTGGTTCTCCTTCAGTCGCCGAATCGCGCGCATTGCGACGCAGTTCGATTCTACTGAGTTTTTTTTTCTCCTTTTTTTTTCTCTCGTTTCTCGCTCACGTTTCTCCTCTCTCTCTCCGAGCGCGAGACGCGTTTGAAAAAAGGGTTCGCCGCGCAAGCGCGTGTCCGAGCCGCGTCTCGCCGTGTCTCGCGCGCGAGCTTCCTTCAGCTTCCTCTATTCTGGCACCGAACTATCGTGCTCGTTACCGAGGGTGCGTTATCGGGTCTTCGCTAACATTCGGCGGAGTGTAAGAGACCCCCCCTCCCCTCCCCCGGAAACGTCGCATCCGCGTCCCCACGGTAAGACGGTAAGACCCTTCCCTCCGCCTGACGGGTACCGACCGTCCCAGTCAAGTAATTAGGAGGTTAGGATAAATGAGGTTGCGTTTTAAGGAATAAACCTGACGTAAGAAGTAAGAAGTAAGAAATGAAAATAATCTATTTCGCCTAAACTGTAGCTGTCTCATATACCGGAAATACTACGTTCTTATTCTTTACTTCCTACGCCGAGCTTATTCCGCTTATTGTAGATACTTAATCTAAAGGCCGGCTACGAGGTATTAATACATTAAATTTATACATAATGATACAGTTGGATTTTATCGGGCCTGGTTTTCCTCACGAGAATTTTTTTTTTTTTGTAAAATATTTTCTCTTTTGCAAAACGAGCGCCGTACAGCAGGGCTCGTTTCGATGTGAGATCTTGAAACCAATGTCTCCCCGCTCCTCGTCTCCTCTTAGATGAACCTTGCTCCGAGATGCTTCTCGAGACTTCTTTATAAATTGATGAAAATTGCGCGAGATCGACATGTATATGGCAGATGTACATATATGACACTGATATATGCACATAACGTGCGTCCAAAAATGTATGCAACCAATCTTTTACGTATCTAAAAATGTCACATACAGCAGGAAGACGAAAGTCAAATTATAATTTCAATATTTTTTTGGAATATTTCATTAATCAGACATAATTATGCAATATAAGATCAAATGACTTTTTTTAGAATGCAATGAAAAATGTATGTATGGAAATATATGCAAATATGAATATAAAATATGAATTAAGCTTGATGTTTAAAAGACAGATTTTTAACGATGATTAATTGTAATTAATATGCCGGATTAGAATTTAAAATAATTTTTTTGAACAGACTAATCTCATGTCTGTGTCTTGGAGTTGGTTGTACATAACAAGCCAATTGTCGTCTCACCATCATGAATCAGCATAAAGATTGCTGTCTACAATATTAATATATGAATTCGTCGAAACTAAATGAGTTGAGAAAGAAAATAAAATGCAGTCTGCAAATTAATTTAATTTTTACCATTTAATTAATTAATTTAATTTTTCCAGCTAGACTTTTGAGTTATAATAATTAAAATTTTATAATTAATTTTTCTTCAAAAAATTACATTACATATGTATACGTGTAAAATTATTCTACAAAAATATAATATCTGCCAAGAAATGTCTTTAAATATTAAAATTTCTCGGAAATTTCACAAAAATAATCTGGTAATGTTACTTCTTCGTGATAAAATGCCAGTTGGTATGAGTCAAAGCAAAATGGAATAATTTTAGATTTTTAGAGGAAAAGATGAAGAGATGAAGAGAAGAGAGAGGTGAAAAATGAGAAAAGCAGGTAAAAAAGAAAGTGGCGGATCACAAGAACGGGGCCCGAAAATTGAATGTGTCCCGCGCATAACACGCGTATGGAACGAGAGCGCGCCTCGGTAGGTTTTAACCCTGAGTTCACTCGGATATGATTTAATTTAACCGCGGCTCTCGGCAATCCGACCGCTCAATCTATCTCTGTCCACCGACGTGTGCGCGCGAGCCGTTGCGACGATCGTTTCCTTCTCGTCGATCTCCTTGGCCTTTTCCTCGGTATGTAAAAAAAAAAAATATACACACTTCTGAAAACATTTCGCTTCCACGTGCGATCGTACATCGCGACGGGAAAGTCAATCGGTTTGCGAGTTATTTATTTACGCGAAGAGTAACTTTTTAAAAAAGTAGTGAATGAAAGATAAGACGCGAAGAGCGATTTCATACATGTAACTCTTGTTTTCTTGTAATAGCACCACTATTCATAAGATACGTGGAGAAAGGTCACGTCGGAATAGTAATCGGTCAAGTTCGATCGCGAACAGTCACTTGGAAAGAGAGGGAGAAAGTGCGCCGAAGAATAAGAAAACTTTTGCAACAATGTACACGGTAGATAGAAAGTAATTCAGAAATAAAAAACTTTGTAAAACTTTTAGAAATATCGCCGTGCGAAATAGTTCACGGCTCGCCATGCAACGGTCTAACGGATGCATAAGAGGTGTCGTGATTTTTTTTTTAAGTCGCTCCTGAATTCTTTTGAGATTTTCCCCTTTGGTCCTTTGGATTTTTTATATGATCCAAGGTCTTTTTCGCAGATACTTGCCACTCGGTGCACTTACGTATATATTGGCTCGGTATATATTCGCGCGGGACAGATTTACAGATTACCCACTATTTGCCGCGGGAGCGACGAAGACCTCCGGAGAGACCTCGGTGCTCTTTAATGAAATAGCCATCCTGTGGAGTGTGTGCAATGAAGTACAATGAATGAAAGAGCTTTGCGTTACGAGCGCGTTATCGTCGGGATGTTAAATATTTCGAAACGCAGCTTTTTATATCGCAGTTTAATTTTCATAAATTTGATCTCGTTAATCGAAAATCCGACGATAACTTAGCCGTCATTATGGTCCGCGTTTATCATTTAACATAAAATACATTCTTGCATAAGTTGAAGTACCTATATGTCAACTTATATAACGATATGGTTATCAAAATATTAACTATGTATATGCCAAATATGTATGTCATATATTTGACACAAATATATTTAACACTTCGCGATAAATATTATTATGTCGCTATACTCCTGTGCTATGTGATTATTATTATGACTTGCCAGTCCTTTTGCCCTTTATTTTTGTCTGAAAATAAAAATGTAATATGATACCAAGCATACATTCACATATATTTTAAGTAAATTTCATCGCTTACTTATTCTTGCTTTAACTTATGCAAGAATAAATCCAGAGGGAATTGCCTACGAAAACAAAAAGTATCTCAGCAGCCATTTCTGGACGCAGATATACGTGAGACGTCACGTTTGATGCACGGAGAATGAGATATGCGCTGGAAATGCTTCGTGCAATCTTACGGGTAACCCATGTAGCGGAGTCATTTTTCATGGCCGTTACAGGTTAGGAAAAATATAGGCGAAGTGTCGGTCTCCCGTGGTGAAACGCGCCTTGATCCATATCACGTCGATATCACGAAAACTACTTGGAGACTCCCATATGCGCGGAAAACAGATGTTCCGTTCACTATGTTAATGTAATTGCACAATGACACGATAAAAAAGTAGCGTAGCTACTTTTATCGCGCATTCATTTTCTTCCATAGTGCATAATAAGGATCTTTCTTCGGAAGGATGCACGCTATTTCTCGCAGGATATAATTTTCTTCCTCGACATTCAATCGTCCAACGAGAGTTTTATGATAATAGAAATTCTCGGATTCGGCAATTAATCTTTCCAATCTCCTCGATTGCACAGTTTGGACGTGCTTGTGTCGTCCTAAACGAATATTTCATATATTCTATATTAGCAAGAATTGTAAAATAGTCTGTTAAGCTATTTCTTATGAATTTCACACCTTTTGAAATTTTTGAATACAAAAATACTATGGTGTACGCATGATACGTATCAATATTCTGCGGTATACAATAAAAAAAAAACAATGTATTCAATTAATTTTAAATTTTCCAGTGAAGTTGAGAAAGTAAATACTGTAATACTGTAAATTCAACACAGTTCCAATTACAAAATTCACTAAACTTTTGTAATAGAATCAATATCAGTCAATAATTGGACAACAGTCCAATGCTTTTAAACACTTTTAATCAGAGCTACTTTTCTAGATTTACGATATTTGCAATATACAGAAGTGAAAATTAGTAACAATGTTTCATGTTTTAATTATTTACATATTTTTTTAATTATACAGTAATAAAATTAGTTCAATTTTAATACATGAAAAGTAAAGAATAGTAAGAAATGTGTTTTAATACATGAATAGTAAGAAAATAAGTATATTTGCGTCATAGTCACGTTGCGCCTCGCAATTTTGCTGTTAACGTTCAGTCTCAAAGTCAAACAGCCTTGCACTATTTATAATAAATGCAAATGCTTCTAGAAACGGTAAATGTTGCAATTAGCACTTTTCCATTTTTGCCGAAGAATATATATATTATATATGCGCAACGAAGTTCAACGTAATTCGACATTGGCGCAAAGTGCACGAATTACATATTTGCACAAGTATCGCCTTTAGAGAATATCCGCCAATTCGTATAATGATATTACGTAGCGTTCCTATGCAATGGTTAGTGCAACTCGCAGAATGGAGAGACTTTGGCGCGCGAAATTTAATAAACTCGGGTCTCTCGAAACAGCGATAAGGCGACGGAAGGCCGTTTCACTTCTCTTGGGTCAGTAAAAACAAAATTACATAAAATTTTCTTCCTAAAAGGAATCCGTATTTTTCACAAAATAACACTTCAATATAAAAATTACATATATTAGTGATATGTATTGAAATAAATATACATATCGCTAATATATGTAAACATATATTAGTGACGTGCATATTTAATTACTTCTGTTTTTTGATCAACTTTATCTGATTTCTTTCCATCTGATTAAAGTTTAAATCATTCAAAAACTCTTAATTGCTTATGAAAGATTTATTAACGCTTCGACGATTTTATTACAAAAAGTCGTCTTTTCTAAGTTAGAAATTCAGACAAACTTAGAAACTTAGATGAAAGTAATATCTTTTTTAAAAGTACAATTCAATAAGTAATGACTTTTCTAAATTATGTCCTATAATATTCTCTCATTAAATGCATCATTGTTCCCCCAGAGACACATTTCACGTTCAAGACAGTGTCTGTAGACAGTGATATTGATTTGGCAAGTACATGTAAGGGGGGAACAATGGCACTCCATGCATTAAACGTAATTACTCAACGGTGCATCGATGACTCGAGTAACTTTAGCGGAAAAGGCCAATGCGGAATCATTAAATACATACGGCAATACGGAGAGAAGAAAGGGAGAAAGTCGTTGACACGAGAACGGAAAGAACTATCGATTCGGCAAACGCCTCTGTCATCGCGTAAATTCCGCTTGGGGGGATCCCGGAGGATCCATCGTCCCGAAGAGCCTCGGGTCAGGATGCTGCCGCATAAAGAAAGGCGACGCTCGATTCGGCAAAAAGGCACCCAGTGTCTCGCCCGGAGTCTGAATGCAAATGAATTTCATTCCCCGACACTCGGCGTTTTCCCGCGCGAGGGGAGGATCCACGGGTGAGACGGTGTCCGAAAACTAAAGAATCGTGGCGCCAAAGGCGAGGGTGATATCTCGAGAAATATTGCGGTGGCCGATGAGGGAGCGAGGAGCCCGGGGTTGGTCTAGCAGTCTCGAGGAGGCAAATGTACGTCGACGGTAATGGTGATGGTGCTCGCTTGGGGCGGCCGAGGGCGAAAGAACGTAGCGAGGGGGTGGCTCTCTTCGCCCCGGTGCGCAACCGGGCGTGCAACGCGTACCGTTCTGGCGGAAAGCCCCGTGCCGACTTCGACCGCGCCAGTTGTCTCTAGCGGCCAAAGCCGTCGACGTTCCTTTGTAATGCACCCTGGCAGAGGAAAGAGTTGGCCGAACGTGATTCGTCATCGCGATGAATAGGATCGTACTTGCAATTTGCGAGCGGCTCTCGCGGCTGACTCATTTGCACTAATTTGCACTGAGACGTTAATGATCGTGGAATTAAGAAATGTTTCCGAAGTTTGGATCGATAGAATTAATAGAGTTTCGTGAAAAGTACAAAGTTCTCCAAATTGACATATATATAACTGATTTTATTTTATTATAATTAATAGTAGTAATTAATATTAATAATAGTAGCAATTGTAATTATAGCATACAAATTGTAATATATATCGTTATCCGTCGTATTTCTTTAATTCCTTGACGTTCAAGAAATTAGCTATGTCCCTCTTCTTGTGTATAGCTCCTAATATTTTAAACAATATGCAGTAATAAAGATTTATTGTGAAATACGAAATTACCTTAATATTTACAAGATGCCAAGTGCAGGTTGAAATCCGATTATGAATATTGATTGTTTTGTTTTAGATTGTTGATGCAGATTGTAATGGCAAAGATAACAACGACGTTGTCTCTTCTTGCGGTGTGCCTTGTTACATCTGCTCTGAATAATGAGGAGCTGTTGGAGCTGGAATGTCCCGTGGATTGCCACTGTCACTACTTTCGCATCAACTGGGTGACGGACTGTTCGGATAGCAATCTAACAGCCATCCCGTACAACGAGCTCAGCCACGATGTCTATATTTTAGACATTAATGATAACAATATCGCAAGCATCAGTCCGTTTCCAAGCTCGATCAAATTGAGGCGTCTTCAGATGGCACACAACCAATTAACCGAGCTGACGTACGAATCATTTGCCGGGTTATCATATCTCGTGGACGCAGATTTCTCATACAACGCCATTACACGGGTAGATCCCGAGGCATTTCGGTAAGATGATTCGATATCAATTGTATTGCCGATAATTATTCTAATCTCAGGCGGATGATATAGGTTTTGCTAATCTTACGATTAATTCAATAGGGGCAACGAGGGCCTAATTACATTGGAGCTCCAACACAATCCCTTGGACGAGGTCGAGGGACCCTTCCTAAATTGCCGCACGCTATTGTACCTCGATCTGAATTCATGCGGTATTCGCCATCTCAACACGCGCTTCTTCCACAACACGACAAATTTGAATAAGCTCGACCTATCGCACAATCCTCTGCAGAGGATAGAGCCGGGTCCTTTCGATCATCTGACGAACTTGGAATATCTCAAACTGAACGGATGCAATTTAACATATGTATCACCCGAAGCGTTTTCCCACTTGGAAAATTTGCGAGAATTAGAGATAGGAGATAATGAATTGAAAACGCTGGATTGGAGAAACATTCTCGCGCCGTTAGTGCGTTTGGAACATCTAGATATCCGTAACACCGGTATTACAAATCTACCTGGCGATGCCTTCGCCAAAAACTTGTATCTCCGACAATTGGTCCTTGCAAACAACGAATTGTGGCATCTTGATGTCGAAGATACGCTCGGCCACAATTTGCACAGCCTGCAATCTCTGGACTTGTCAAATTGCAATTTGCAGGATCGTCTATCCGAGGAAGCTTTCAGAAATGCGAGCAAACTACGCGTACTCAATCTGAGCGGTAATCCGATGTTCGCCAGTGATTTAACTGTCGTTCTGCGTCATCTGCCAAAACTTCATAAGCTCTCCCTCAGTAATTGTAGCCTTCGAAGGTTACCAAATACCTTCGACGTGTTTGAACATCTTGAGGAACTCGATATCTCTCATAATCCACTATCCGACGCATTCGTCGGTCTTCTCAACCCATTAAGCGCTTTGGAATATTTAGATATGTCTTACTGTGACCTCGGTTATGTCGGAAATAATACTTTCGCACAAATGACCTTCCTGAAACAATTGATTCTTTCGGGGAATGAACTTCATACTCTGGAGGAAGGATTGTTCGCAAATCTGACACGTTTGGAAAGCTTAGAACTCAACAATTGTGACCTCAAGATACCCGTTGATCCAAAGGTCTTTGGTGACCGCCAAACGACGAATATAATAGAACTCAAGCTCAGTGGCAATCCGTTGATCGTACCCGATGAAGGTTCGCTGTTACCCACGCAGCTATCGAATTTGGAGATGCTGGACCTCAGCAACTGTGGTATCTCGCATTTAAACGAAAACATATTCGCTACGACAAATAATCTTACTCAATTAAATCTTTCGGGCAACACGATTTCTGGCGTAGAAAATCTGAGCTCTTTAAAGAAATTGCGCGCATTGGAACATATAGACCTCAGTAATAATAAACTGCGCACAATCAATCCAAAAGTATTCGAATCAAATCCACGCTTACTATCGATCAATCTTATGGGGAACCCATTTATCTGCAATTGTTCTATCACGGAGACGTGGGATTGGGCTGTACAGGAAAAGGGTGATCTTCATGTGCTCGTTGGCAGTCAGCCGGCCAATTTTGAAACCGGATCCGTAAAACGAAGGAAAACTCTCTCCTGTGTCTATGACGAAGAAACATATCGAAGCATAATAGACGGCAATCAGGTAACCATGACTCGGAAACATTATCCTAGCCAGTTTACACCTTCTCGTACCTGGGCTAAATACGTTCGCGAGTCCAATTGTAATCGACGTTTATGATATATGGCAAGCAAGTATCAACATCCGATGTTGAAAGTTTATTATCATAAGGTACGTAAACACACATATAGGCAGGAACTTTAAATAAGTTCTATACCATAAAATACTATTGTATTGTCATATCATACAAGCCATAAACTAATGTAACGATATTGTGAAATTTATATTTCCGTGGCATTATTTTTGTAGTCATAGGATTAAGGAAGATTTGTAATAGTTTATGTATTAGAAAGTATCGTATGTCCGAATGGAAACATTACTAAGTCAAAAAAATACTCGATTTTGTGTGTGTGTGTGTGTGTGTGTATATATATATATATATATATGTATATGTATATATACACATTATTCTCTTTTGTACATAGTATTATAACAGTTCTTATTTTCTTTCACTCTCGTCGATCTACGTCTTCATAATTCAAGTCAAACAATATGTTTAACCAAATGTTAAATGGATTAGCTGCCAATGATCGACATTAAATATAAAAAATTAAAAAATGAATTAGAAATCAGATCAATAAGAATTAAATATAATTTACTAATAATTAAAATTTTATTGTATCTATATTAAACTTCGTTTTTGTCATTAAATCAGACTCGTATTATTAAAATAAATTAAATTAAATATTCCATATTTAATTACACACAATTTGAAAACGTTTTATATTTCTATGAATTAGACATAGAAAATCAATTTTTTTATAAGAACTAGAAATATAAATAAATATATTTTTTGTGCATTTAGTAACTGATTATATCGTAATTGTAAACTTAGAAATTATCTACCAGATAATAAGTCAAGATTAAAACAAAACAATAGAGATTTAATTCATTATTATTCAACAGATAAAACTTACGAAGCACGCTTGTACTGATAGTCATGCAAGCGTTTTGCAATTACATGATTCATTTCTTTCAAACACAATTATATTGTGTATTATTTAATATTTTAACTTTGTTTAATTATTTCAGTTATTTAAATCTTTTGATCTGTCTTTTAATCAGATATATAAAAAAATATAATTATTAATTTAATTTCACATTCGTTATCAATGATAAATTTTATCAGAAACATTATATTTGTATTTATAACATTATAATACAATAATATATTGACATAAAAAAATTTCGAGTGAAAGGATGTTGTAGAAACTTTCATTCGCAGTAAGAAACGTTAATGAAATGCAATATTACTTTAGATTTGTTACGAAAAATTCTCTTTGCAATTATGTTTAAAAAGGAACAATTTCACTATACATCAAAGACATTAGAAAGATCGATTCTAGAAGGTACATGGTTTAACTTTATGATTAACAATCACGCGCAGTTACACGCAGTTCACACATGCACACATACATATGAACACAATTGCGCCATCGCATCCGATAGCGTGTGAGTACATGGCCATGAAGACCAAATGATTTCCCCCTATTTGAACTTCACAATAGCTACGGAAAATGCCTGATTATCGTTAAAAGCTGGTATACAACGGTACCTATTTATGACACGACAAATACGATAGCTCTTCGTCTTTAATTCACTCCGTTCGAATTACTCCATTATATCTTGTGACTCTATTTTTAAGTTAATTAAGTTAGCTTATCACATTATATAACTGTCATATGATAAATTCATGATAAAGTGTGAAATATACTATCTAAATATACTACTAGCGAGCTTCTAAGTTCTATAAAAATGATACAGTTGAGTTTATTATAGAATTATTTAATACATTTATCAAGCTCGCTATATAGATAGATTTATATTTTGTACTAGACATATCTGTGGCACAATTTCTATGGCAAAAGAGAGAAATATGAAGTTGTTAAAAAAAACTTGTTGAGTTTTCTTATTAATATTTTGATAAAATTTAACGTAATGTTTTCTCAAAAATGCTAAATTAAGTGCTACTTTAATATGTCGGTTTTATTATCTGTATTTCCTTTGACAAGATTTAATGTGTGCTGTGTATTGAATTTTACAGAAAGGATTTTAGTATTATTGTATTTCTCAATGCTTTATTTGCAATTTTAATGTTTCTTATCAGACGGTGTTCAAGATAATTTGCTGTTTACCTTATTGCTGTTACATGTATCTGATTTAAGCTATTTTGAATATGCTGAATTTTTTCTTGTTCTGTAGAGTTTGCCGAATTTCTTTTACTAAAATTATACTTTATATTACTATTTTAGTTTCTTTCAATCACGTGTATTATAATACATTTACATATATTATAATACACATTTCAGTGATACGCAAATGACTATATTTTTCAGCAGAAAAATTCTATATTCAAAAAAAAAACTCTAAAGAAAATTATATCTCTTTTTTTTACCGTGCCATAATATTGATATAATTGATATAATAACGGCGAATGAATGTAACAAGTTGAAACTTTATTTTTCGTGGTATCCTTCGCGCATCACTTTTCATCTCCGTCGATATTTTCGTTAATGAATATTTAACGATTACAGACGATAAACCGAATTCTACTTTAGATATCTAAACAACCGAAGTGAGGAGGGGAGAATAAAGTAGAAAATAAAGCGATAAAAGAAAAAAAAAAGACACATTCCTTGCTTTCGCATTCGATCGCGTAGAGGGAGTCTTTCCCACGTTTGTACAAAAACGTGATCGCATGCTGGGCTTTATTTATAACCATGAAATGTAAAAGACTGTTGTTTAATAAAGCTGTCATTCTCTTCTTGGTATACGTGTCTGCTTTCTCATTTCTTTCATCAGCAGTTGAAGCAGGTCAATCACGATTACCGGAGCGCAGAGGGTCTGCATCGGTTTGACGACACATTGACGATTTACATCGATGTAATGATAAACTCTATCGCCCTTATAGAAGATGACCTTTTGACAAATTGCCATTAACTGAAAGGTGATCGGATGAAATTTTCTGCACAAGAGAAACTCAACATTTCTATGCGTTGTTAGAATCCTGTGCTATTGTGAGGATGTAATTTTTCACTGCAGCAGAGAAACAAGCGTTACAACTGGTGATTAATTTCATTTCGCGTATTACGAATACGCGTGCATGCAAATGCGGCAAAATCAGTCGAAAATTTATGTTCCTAATTTATGCCTCGAATTTTGCAAAAAGAATGAGAAAGAGACAAATTTCCATTTACGGAAAATAAATGTGTCATAACTTGTCAAAATAAATGTGTCCGCTTTACTTACATGTATGTATAATGTACATTTATATTTACGTTCTCATTGTAATTTGTAAACTATATTGGTTAAATATGAAATACATTTCACGCGTTAATTCATATCTTTTTCATATCATATCAAATACTGACACTACGTGCAGAAGATTATCATTCGTTGTGCACGTTTATTCGTGCTGTATTCACAGCTTTTACAGTAAGTTATAAAATTTAAGTTAAATACGGTTAAATACAAATATTTGCTACTGTATACCGTTTTACTTGTATGTAACTTGCGTACGGATAAAGATATACGGGAACTGTAAAATTTTAATTTTGTTATACTTGTATATTTCATGCTAGTGACTATTGATAAATCAACATTTGTATTTAATGATAACTTGTTCATTGTAAAATCAAATGACCTATTCAAGCGCTTTATGTATAATTTATGATGGAAATTCAAATGTCTTTATTTACTTGATTTAAATACGTTTGTTATCTTTCTTTCAAACTTATGTTTTTATGATATGTGTAACTGGCGAAAGAAAATATAAAGTTTTTGTAAATAAAATCTACATGTAGTTTAAGAATAAAAATATATGTAATATATATATATATATATATATATATATATATATATGTTCATATATATGTAAATTTTATATACGTCATTAATATACGTCATTATGTGAAAAATCATTAAATATCAATTACATAACTATTTGAGACATTTAGAAAATTTTCCAAAATAATTATGTTTTAACAATATCATTCTCAAATTTATCTGAAACTTTAACTGTTTTGCGAGAAAAATTTGAGAACATTTGTTCAACAGAGAACATTTCATATCACAACAAACTCCGATTTTAACCAAAAAGTGAGAAGAGAGTTCACTCCTCGTGTTTCGGCGTATTTGATACGCACTATGTTCACTATTTTAATTATTTTCAAAAAGACAAAAGCGCGTTATGTCACTGACAGTGAGACAACCTAACCTGATGATCTGACCTGACTTGACCTGATCAGTGGGTGCTCTACGTAAGAGCTGGTAAGAATGAATTCAATGATGACGCGCGATGGGGTGAGCTTAGAGCAGGAAACTTGACAGCGCGCTATCCCTCGTCATCGATTATATGTGGAATCGTCTTGACCTCGCGAGATCCGCACAACCGCGAGAGGGGTGCAATCGGAGATCGTCTCCTCAGTGAACCAGTGTAAGGATACCGCAAATGTTGCGGTGTTCGCTTGCGTGCGTGCGGTGCGTGCGGTGCGTGCGGTGCGTGCGGTGCGTGCGGTGCGTGCGTGCGTGCATCACTCGTCTCGGTTTTCGATAGGTAAAGTTTGCCGTCAGGGCCGCATTTAGTCATCCATTCAGTCGTCACCCGTTCTACAAAGTTCTTCTTCTGGAATTCCCAAAGAAATTTCAATACGTGCGGCAGGACGAGAGCGCGTTCGATAATCCGCAAAATAAAATATTTATAACAAATATAGAACGCGCGCGAGAAACTTTGCGCGAGTAGTTCTAATTCCTCCGAGCCACGAATGCATACTTATGCGATATTCATTGAAATGTTTTTTCCCCCCATTGTGCGTTTTTCTCCCTCGCGAAATTGTTGTAAGTAAATACGTCCGTTTTTTTAACGACGTTTTTTTTCTGTCCTTGCATCGATGTAGTTAGGTCGAAGTCAAATCGTTCGGTGCGTTTTTAAAATTGCGTGTATTTTTCTTTTTACAATAGCGTTATTTGCTCCCGCAAATGAGTACGGGTCTGATCGCCGTTGCATAACAATCCGCAGCGCTGCTGTCACGCACGCGTCGTGCCGCCTTGCGTCGCGTCGCGTCGCGTCGCGTCGCGTCGCGTCGCGTCACGACGAAGACATACCACGTGCACGTGGCATCCTACAGTGTTTGCGGCGCGCGTTTGCGGTTTCATCGAGAATCTCGTCCCGTTGTTTACACATATGAATATACATATATGAATATGGGATATATGTGAGTACCGAGATAAGATTTTCGAAACAGACATCGACCCTGTGTTCGTCTGCCGCGATCTCTCTTTTTTTAATAAGAAAGATCTCCGCAGCCGAAAAATACACGAAATTATAAATCCGATTTACGATCGATTAAATTAATTCGATAGCGCAAATAATAGCCTAAATATCGTTAAATATTTTATTTGTTGTCTTCGACATCATATCTTGTATCTATAATTTTTGATACCAATTAGCTATGAACACTAATAACAGTGTTCATAATCAGGTTTTAAATTTTAGATTGTCTTATAAGATAGAATATATTTAAGACCTCATAAATTAATTATACAATCGTATTATCATACATCTTAAAAGATTACTTAAAATAGTTTTGAAGTAAAAACAAACTATGAATACGACCCTATTGTTAACGTGATACAAATACATTATTTGATATTATATTAAGCTTTATGTATTTTTACAATTTTACTTAGAGATCTTTTCTGTTTGATATTTTCAATGCGTTTCTTCAATACGTGTTGTCTTGATAATAAGATTTAGATGAATATCTTACGGACGAAAAAGTTGCGCTCTTGGCTCTCCTCGTCATCATATACTTTTTTCAATGATGTAACATGATAAAAGAAAAATATATTTAAATACCACAATCGACAGAGAAAGAGAAAGAGAGAGAGAAAGCGAAAGAAACGTATCGATATTTAGACCGGGAGCACGCACTTCTGCATAACACATAAGAAAATGAAGCAATCATAGTTCTTCATTTTTACACCCATAATGAAAATGAAAGACTCTGATTGATCGATTTTCTTATGCATTATGCGTTATGCCTTGTGCAAAAGTGTGTGTGTGTGTGTGTGTGTGTGTGTGTGTGTGTGTGTGTGTGTGTGTGTGTGTGTGTGTGTGTGTGTGTGTGTGTGTGTGTGTGTTCGGCCCTTAGATCTTTTACGTCTTTTTTTTTTTAATGTTTTTCCTTTTTCTTCTTTCTGCACGCATAACTGAAAAAAAATCAATGACACAAGTCGCGCCGTCTGTAATGTATACAACATCTGCTGTTATTTAATTATCTAACAATTCGCATCTCTTTACTTTTTCATTCAGCCGAGGATGTACGTAAACCGAGTAGAGCCGCGTCGCGGAGGACGATAAAACGCGTGCGCGCTAGAGCAAGCCGCTCTCGCGCGCGAGATCGAGGAGCGTCGAGGAGCGTCGAGGAGCGTCGAGGAGCGTCGAGGAGCGTCGAGGACTGCCTTGGTACACACGTCCGCGCCACGGACTCCTCCGCTCTATTGGGGCGGTGCGACCGATTAAAGTTCCGGCCGGTCGGCCACGTCCAATTATTCGTGCGGCATGCGCACGGCGGCCGAGGCCTCCTTCGCCGCCGGCTCTTGTTCGCGATCGCCGTCGCTCGTTAATCGCCGTCTATCGTCGTCAGCGAGCAAGGTCCACCGTCGCCTCGGCCCGAACCACCGTCGTCGTCGCGGCAGCACCGACTCTTCTACACCGCCGGTCGGCCATATCGGCACCACGCTGGCTGCGTTCGGTTCAGCGCGCAACGATGCTGAGTCTCTTCGAGAGCGTCGCCTACATCCCGAAGCTCTACTACGGTGCACTGCTGGGAATCGGCTTCTGCATCTACTACCTCTGCGAGGTCGTCAAGGTGAGTGAAGAAAAAGGAAAAAAAAAAAAAAAAGAAGAAGAAGAAGAAAAATAGTAGTAGTTGAGGAGGAATGTCGAGATCGCGCCCGGTCCGAAGAGGATCGATTCGTCACGAGAGAGACGGAAAGAGAGAGAGAGAGAGACTCGATCGGTCGATCGATCGCCGAATCCGAATTTGATCGTGAAAGGAAAACTTCAAGCGTGCTCCAGCACGCGTTACGCAACGCGTAATTTCGTAATGAGATATCATTCAACGATGAATTAATGCACGCGGAACGCGGCCTGGATCGTGACGTCTCCCGTGGCGCGTCGTCTTTAATCGAATGCGAATTCGGGAATCGTGGATTGCATGGAACATTTATGAGTCATGTATGTCCAAATAATAAAATCGCGGTAATCAAATGCTGTATCATCGCATGTGTGCATGCCTGTACGCATGCGTGCGATTTCGAACGCGCTTTTATCGCTTTCTCGTTATTTAAATATCGTTTGGACGCTTGGAAGCAGAAATCGACGCGACGTTAAGCGTCTTTACGATCTCGTCTTTACGTCTCTACGATCTATTACGTTCAGTGAACTATGCGTGCACCGAATAGTCACGTGTCAAACCCTCATCAAATACATACATACGTTCTCAGAGAAGAAGCTAAACAGTTTCGAACGCGTCATATTTAAATGGCATTTGTGTGCAAATTTCGCTTTGAACTATATCATTCGGCTCAGAGAATTTTATTATTTGAATTAAGATATAGTTTACAAGTAAAATTTAATGTATATATTAAAAAAAAAATATATATATATATATAATTTTTAAATACATATAAATATATATTAAATTATATAATAAAATTGTATTAAAAATTAAATAGTTAAAGCATTGTATTCTAATTTTTTTATAAATGTTTTCGAGCAGACAGTCTGTATAATTCCATATTCAAAGCAATACTCTATTTTAATTTTATATGACGTACAATTCGAAAAACAATCGAAGAGTCGAAATGTACAAATATAATAATTTTGTAAAAAGAATGTATCTAATTTACATACAATGCACATGGTTAAAACATTATGCATAAAAACGTACGTAAGATTTTTAGATCTATAATATATTGTTTTGAAATGACATTATACATAATTACATATTCAAGGTAAAATTTACACAATCATGACATCATAAATAGAGTTTTTTTCTATATTTCGCTTCATGAATTATACATTTAAATTATGAATACTATTTAAAACTTTAGACTTCAGAAACGAATCGCTTATTCATAATAATTTCATGATGAAGAAGAATTCGTTATTTATACCTGTCAGCCATAAATCTTCGACGTGGAACATAAACTTATGAGATAACGCATCATCAATTACGATGATAATAATTCACCAATGAAAAATGTTTTTCAAGTTTTTAATCTTAAATAATCTTGCAGCTTTGTACAATACAAAGCAACGTAAAAGCATTGACAAATATATATCACTCTGCGAAACTTTTTTCGATGAAGCGCGTGAGTAAGAATTAGTTTGATAAAATAAAAATAAAAATCGGATTTCTCTCTCTGTTTTTCCGTTTCTGCAATCTCAAGATCTGAAGAAACGGGAATGGAAATTTGTCACGTGAAATATCGACAGACTTATCTACGCGCAATGAACTTCGAAATAGGACAACTTATCATTCACGAACAACGCGAACGACACATTCATTGACTAACGAGCCGGGGCAATACGATCAAATAGTACTTCAGTCTGCGGCATCTTTTATATGCATCAACATTTATTTGCTCTGAATAGAGAACTTAATCCTTTACGCGAAATTAAATAATTCGCCCGTCCGCGAGCGCGCACGCAACTCGGCCGCAGATCCGAAAGATGCTTAAGTCCAAGTCTAAATTCTAAAATTAATTTCGTCCCTTTAAATTAATTCCGTTCCTCTCGAGGCACGATTCCATTCACAACATTCCTCCCTTTAAACTCTCTTTAATCGAGATCGTAACTGTTTAAAAACGGGACTTCTTCGTTCTTTTTTTCTCCTTTAAATACTTTTTAACAATATTTTTACAATATTTCCATAAAAGTCAAAAATTTTGGAAGAACAAACTTTATATTGGCTCTCCGCCCTTTTAAAAATATTCTTAAAGTTATAGTTTCGATTATAATTTCGATTATAATTTCGATTATAATTTTCGATTATAATTTCGAAAAAATAACTGCGTGATGACATATATAATTTATTTCTAAGATGACGTATAGAACGTCGTATTAATAGAAATCATTAGTAAAACGTAGTTTGTGCGAGAGCTAAACTTTGCGCAATGGGAACAACTTGTATATCATTTCCATTATCTTCATTTATCTTCTGCCGTCTCAACTTTTATGTAGAACACGACACGAGAATTCGATACATAGACAGGATTTCCGCGGTGCACGTTCGAACTGACGTATGACCCTCCATAGGCGGGATCAGTCACGAGGAGAGATGTGTCATTTATTAATCTGACCTTAAAACTCTAGGCATTTGCTCTGCACACGTAATGCGCACGCAGGTGAAGTAACAAATGTGAAAAAAACTAACTGAAGGAAATCGAATCGTAGATTACGTACGTTACGCTATACATAATTATATTAACGTGACGTGCACTAATGACAATAGGTTTCTCTTTAAACAGTACTGACCTTTTTTTTTTATTAATGCACTGGAAAGTGTTAAGAAATTATTATTATTGTGTACGAAATGAAAAACGCCACATGAAGATTGTTTACAAGTAGTTAGATGTAATTACTCAATAAGAGATCATTTTTTTTACTATAAAAGTTTCTTTAAGAAATTAAGAAATTATATAATGAAAGTAATATTATAAATAATTCTATTATATTACTTTTAAACATTATTATTGAACAACAATTTGTATAAAAGAGATATTAATTTTTTTTCGTCAACTTTGGATTCATTATTAATTTTGTGATATGAAACTTAAAAATCGATTATGTTGTATACTTAAATATATAAAATATTTTAAAAATTGAGCTGAATGTATTAAGTCATAGCATTAAATAATAATAATTCTTAGATTTGACATCAGCACGATATAAAGAATGATTACGATACAATTTATACAAATATAAAAATTAACTATAATATAAAAATTATAATATACAAATATACAAATATACAAATATAAAACTAGTTTTTCATATAAATGCAAGTAGTTATTAAACATTTTTTAATGATTTGCAAAATAAATAGTTAAAAACTTGATCTATATTGCGATATTATATTTAATTTTATTTATATACAGTTATTATATACATAATATCGTGAAAATTTTTTAAAGAATATTTCTTAAACTATAAAAAACAAAAGAAAAAAAGATAAAAACGAAATTATTACCTAAACATTAGGTTTCTTTATCGTAATCAGTTGCAAGTTCGATAATTTGCAAGTAAAGTGTTTTTTAATAATATTCTTGAAACATTTTCGATAGGCATCAATATTCATAGAATTGATCGATTTCTTCCGTCACTGATCATTTTTTCTGTTTTACTTAGCACACTTTTGAATCTTATTTTCTTATTCTTTCATGCAATATAAAGAGATATCCATTTGAAAGATTACCATGTTGAAAGAGCAAAGATAAAGGTTATTTACATGATTTTTTTTCGATAATTTCTCGCTTTACTAATTTTTCCGAATAACAAAAATTAAACTTGAAATAATTTTTATGATCTTAATAAATTTTTTAAATCAATTTCCAATGAAATCAAATTTGCATTTAATGAAAATATAATGATAATTCAATATCATAGATCATAATATTGTATTGTAATAGCTAAATTGATCTGTAATGAAGAAACTTGATTATTGGAATGTAATAAGTAAACTAATTATCTACTTTTTTACAAAAATGTATATTTGATAAATTATATAAATTGTGTAAGTAAAAGCATGAAACAAATTAAGATAAAATAAAAATAAAAATATTTATTTTGAAATAAAAGCATATTCTATATATTTTTATATTTCTATATATTCTATATATTTATAAAAATAATTTATAGTTTCAAGCAATAAATTTATTAATTTTTAATATAATTTTTAGATTAACTTTTTAGTATAATTTTTTTTAATTAGTTATAATAATAAATAAAAATTATATTAAAACTTAAAGCTTAAAATATTTATTAGCGCAAAAGGTGTAAGTAACAGAATGGGCTAATTATATGTTGTATATTCTATATTTATAAATATGTACATATATATATATATATATATATATATATATATATATATATATTATATATGGATCATACAAATTCATTTATATGACTCATTGAAATTCTTATTAATTGCATCCTTTTTATATATTAATGAAATTAACTATGTATAAATGATAATTGATTGTAATATAATTGTATTACAAGGACATGCACACACATAATAATTCATTAATATAACAATTATGTATTAATACAAATATAACATAAATTTATTCGATCTTAAAAAAGAAAGATGACCTTCACTTCCATATAATGTATCTGAATATGGGAATTTTTGAGCAATCTAATTGACTAATTTTAGATTTCCATTTAAAAACTATTGTAATTTCAATATGTTTAATATATTTTCAACTCAAAATTACTTACTATATATCTTGCCATTGGCAAATGCTAATTACAATACTAATTGCAAGTCTATTAACTGGTCTAGAACATTCTGTTTATGATCGACTAGAGAGAATTAAACTTTTTTTTTCTTTGTACCTATCATATTATAATATATATGTCACACCGCGTGGAAAAACCAAGGACAAAAACAATTATTAATATTTCAGACACCCTTGCTGGTTTGCGCCAATGGACCATTCCGCTCGTTTTTGGAAGCAAACATTCCGCTTGTGCAAAATAAATTCTGGCCGACATTATGGTGTTTCGAATCACGAGCACAGACCATTTTAGCCAGTGTCTTGAGATCACGGATATTGCCCGACGTCGAATATCGCAGGTGAGTGAAGAGAGTCCTTGGGAGATAAAAGTACATTGTTGTTCGTCGAGCATACCGGACTTTAATTTGAAAAATAAGTAGCGCGCGTGATCGATCAAACTTTATTCTTTAACGTTTTCTTATATCACGCAGAGAAATTCTCACTCTGTCCGATGGGGGTGAAGTGGCCTTGGATTGGGCTGAGAAAGATTGCTCCGTCACGTCGCCGATCGTCATCATTTTACCTGGCCTTACGGGTGGTAGTCAAGCAGAATATATCAAGTGTTTGGTATCAGCCGCGAGAAAAATTGGGATACGATGCATGATTTTTAACAATAGAGGCTTAGGCGGATTAGAACTCAAGGTAGGCTTATCCGTGAAAACGGTAGCTTTTGCAGCGAGATTAAAAAAAAAATCTTTTAATCTCTTAGAGAGATACATTATTTATTTTTTTATTATAACGGCTTCTCTATAATCGAAGATTATCTTTTTTTATTAACAAAAAGTTCTTTTATCTAGACTCCGCGAACATATTGTGCCGCCAACTATGATGATTTAAGTGAAGTCATAGAGCACGTGAGAAAACTTCATCCCCATGTAACTCTCGGAGCAACCGGGATCTCTATGGGAGGGTAACAATATTTTCTTTTAATTTAAATCTCTAAATTAAAAATTTAATCATATAAAGATATCTCTACGTAGTGTCTAGGAATGATATATGTATAATCGAACATTGGATTGTAGATTAATAAATTAATAATATTTTTATAAACATATATTTTTATAATTAATATATATTGTTTTTATTATGCGCAGGTTGATCTTAGGTAATTATCTAGCTCAAAAAGGCTTAACAGCAAAGACCAAATTAAGAGCGTGTCTCATTATCTCGGTGCCATGGAACGTATTCGCCGCAACAAAGAATAGCGAGGAAAATTATTTTAATCTAATGTTGAATAAACATTTAGCTAGTAATATGTGTCGCACGATAGAACGATATCATAGTTCTGATATCTTTGGCTCTTTGGACATCGATTCTGTCCTTAAGGTACACTTTTCTCAAACACGTAAATGAGCAATATCAAAACTTTTGCGATAGACATTTATTATATTTGGCATAAGATAAAATTTAATAAAATATATTTTTCTACAATTCCTTTTATTAAAAATAGTTTGTACGTGTAATCTCATTATTTTTTTTTCTCTTGCTTTTCGCTCTTTCGCTTTTGTTACAAAATGATGATTTTGCAAAAGAATATAGCTTAATCTACCTTCAGATAATAAGGTTTGTAGAAATCTTGATCAAGATTAGATTAGACTTTAATTCGTTGTTTATTTGTGACGCACGATTTGATACTACTACCTGTCTGACATATGAATTTGACTCATTTATGAATTATTGTGAATTATCATTGTTCGACAGAGCCAAACAATAAGAGAATTCGATTCAAATTTTACGGTAAGGCACTTTGGATACAAAAATGTCGACGATTATTACAACGACGCGACGCTCCACAGCAAGCTGCACCTGATTCAAGTTCCGACTCTGTGTCTCAGCGCGGCAGACGATCCATTTCAACCGTTGCAGGGTGAGCAGAGTGCGTGATATCATAATGCCTCTGTATGATTTTATTTACAACAACTGTGAACTTTTTTTAGCGATACCTCTGAAGGAGATAAGCCAGACCAAAAACGTGGCGGTAGTGGTAACATCGCGCGGTGGACACATTGGTTTCCTCGAAGGCGTGTGGCCGGTCAGAGAAGAGCAATACATGGGAAAATTCTTTTCGCAATATTTCACGGCGATGTTCACTAGCAATTTTGACTAACGGGACGTTTGACGCAATTATCGATCGCCAACTTCGACCGTCTGGCGTCGGCAGATATGTCCCACGATATCGTTTATCTTTTTAATTTTTTTGACAAGCTGAAGTGTGATCAAATTTAATCTAGCATGATGAACTCCGTATCATTTTTATATTACGTTGTAACGCAAAACTTGGAATTGTACTTTATTGGCTTAAAAGGCCAATTAATTCCAAGTTCTGTAATATAACATTTTATGAAGTATTAGACTTCACACTTATAAAGTAAGAAAAAGATTTTGTTAATTGTGACAACGTTTAATGCATAGTTTAATTTTATCCTTGTTATATCCATAGTAATAAAAATTACAACTTTTCTAGGACCACACGCGTATTCTACTAATCAAAATTTTTTTCTTATTAATATACGTTATATCTTTATTATAATCAACAGTTGAAAAGTTATTCTCATGTTAAAATTTATAACTGTTTTATTTATTATTACAATTTGTATACGAAAATAACAATTTTACTCTGCATCTACATCGAATTTTTCGAACAATTGAAAACAATTGAAAAAATATATTTGTTGTTTTATTTAAAAACAGTAATGAAAACGATCAATTATCATTCAAAATGTAATGCATTTATAACACAATGTTACATAAAAATAATATAATTTTGATATGTTCGATATGTATTCTTTACTTGCTGACATATTTTTGGAGAGGGGAATCGTTGATTTATGATATTAACACTCATATAAGCATAATTGAGGAATTTACTCATCAATTTAGAAGTGATTCATTCGCCACTCGGCGAGTTGTACATCGTTATCGTCCGATTGAATTTATGGTCGTAACTATATCAAGGACATTTATCTCAGTACAAATATTGCAAAAGACTTGTGCTAATTCTCGAATTGCAACATCGAAATATTAATGATACGCCAATGAATATTAAATATAATGAATATAATTCTTGGTCTTTTTTCGAAAAAAATTTTTTTGATACTTATTTTCTTGTCGTATAATAAATTAATATACAGATATTTTTGCACATATTAATACAGCTCTGTTAGCTCTGCAATTGATACTTCAATCAATCTTTTTTATACTCGATTATGCGATGTAGTTTTACACTCCATTATACATTTATTTCGAATGAGAGAAATGTTATATAAACACTATATCATAAAGTACAAATTCACTGATATTTATTTCATAATAAAAATCACACATTATTATAAAAGAGAATTTTAAAGCATGTTTAGTGATTTTACAGAAATACGTTGCAATATACATAATTTCATAAGCGCATTTAGTGACATATTACATATTACAACTCTTTGATTTTGAAGATTTCTGCAAAATATGTTGAGTTACATTTTTTTCTGAATATTTTTTGTTTTTATTTGAGTAGTTATTACACTTTAAATTCCAAGTCCAAAGATTGCGCAATAAACGATAAGACGTCGGTACTTTCTTCAATCTAAAATAAAATATATACTTTTCATTATGTCTGATACTTTTTAAATAAAAGCTCGGTGTGTTTTAATTATATATAAAAGCTGTTTTCTAGATTACAAAAATACTTACCACTTTCATAGTCGGTTTTCCACCGCCATGGCCTGCCTTAGTATCTATTTTTGCAAGTAAAGGATTTTTCTGTTTTGGTATATTTCCAAGAACATGTTGAAGAGTCGCTGTTAATTTAAGAGTATGCAATGGCACGACGCGGTCATCGTGATCAGCAGTTAGAAGCAACGTTGCCGGATATTGTATGTCATCTGGTGGTACTCTCACATTATGTAGTGGTGAATATTTTAATAAGTTCTCGAAATGCTTGGGATCATCGGAACTGCCATAATCTGAGACCCAAGCAGAACCGATGGTAAACTTATGAAAGCGTAACATATCCATAACTCTAAAATTTAATTTTAAAAAGGATAAACATATATTTCATATATATTACACATATCAATAATTATTAAAAATACATTCTACTAACCCAACTTGAGCTATAGCGGCACCAAATAGATCAGGTCTTTGATTTATACATACAGCAACAGCCAGACCGCCATTACTGGCACCTTGAATTGTTAATTTCGCAGAGGTAGTATACCCGTTTTCTACAAGATATTTAGCCGCGTATTGAAAATCATCAAATACATTTTGTCTATTAAAAAAGCGTCCTGCATTATGCCATCTCTCTCCATATTCACTACAAAAAAAGAATTACAGTTTTTAATACAAGATAAATACAAATAATTTTATAAATATTTTATTTGTATCGGCTTTACATACCCTCCTCCGCGAACATTAGCAACAGCAAGAACTCCATTGAAATGTTGTATAAAGACAAGTCTTGTCACACTAAATGTAGGTTGAATACTTGCATTGAAACCACCATATCCATAAAGTAAGCCTGGCATAGTTCCGTCTAATACAGCATCCTAAATTAAAAATTTTCCAATGATTTTATTGATACAATTGATATTTATATATAATTTTAATTCAAACATTAACGAAAAGCAAAATATAGAATTTTTTGCTCGTTGTAAAAAATTTTTAAATCGTTGTACATCAAAGATTTACAGTTTATGTTAATAATAAAATATATTTTATTATTGATTTTTAAAAACGTACATTTTTTGTTACTATAAACATGGGAATTTTTGTACCATCTTTGCTTTTATAAAATATTTGACTAGTCTTGTACAAACTCGCATCAAAACCTTTTACTTTGATTTCTCGCAAGATCTGAAAATAATATCAATCGTTAATTATTCTGTAATTATACTTAATAAAATAATATTACATGTATAAGAAATTTTACTTATAATATTTGAAAAGACAGATACTTACTCGTGGCTCCTCTTCGTTTTTCAAATCAATTGTATATATAATGCCCGGAGTTAGGAATGAGGTAAACTGATAAAATATTTCAGAATATTTTTTTTCCCCTGAGAATCCGATAACAGTGCCAAGATCAAGAGAAAATGTTCTAAGCATATTACCAGTATTCAAGCAATGGAGTTGCAAAATGTTCTATAGAATGATGACTAGATCATTATATGTTTTATCTCATTATAATCATTAATCTAAATATTTTGTGTATTTACCTTAACATCCTGTATGTAACAAGCAACAAATTTATCTCCATCTACAGCATTAGCCCAATCCAGTACATTCTCAGGATGTTCTGGTAAAAGATCAACCCATTTTTCTTGCTGATAATCTAACAAATCTATAGCTATCAACTTGTAATTAGGTGCATTCTTATTTGTACGGAACACAGCTTTGCTGCCAATATTAGTCACGTACTGAAAACATACATGAAATATAATTATAATAGAAACATTTAAGAAAAAACAAAATATCTATTACAAACTTCATAATCTGCTTCCAATTTATCAACAACTTGTGTCAGTGGTAGGTTATTCTTGATTTCCATTCCATTTTTTAATGGTGTAAAATATACTAAATTATCTCTGCAGTCCTTCAGAGGAGTGACAATTAGCCAATTGCCGCAATCAGACACTTCTGCACCTCTGATAAAATAAATTCAACTAGATCAGTTCTTTTATATTTTATACATTAAATATAAACATGTATAGAAGTAAAATTTAGATTCTTTATTTACTATTTTGAGAATATAACTATAATATACATGTATTTTAATTCAATTTCCTAAATAATGTCGATAACAAATATCTCTATAACAAATATTATCTATAAAAAGATCTAAACACTTAAATTATAAAAAACTTACATCCTCCACAATGGTTCCTCAGGAAACTCAACCGCGACGACATCATCCGATTGTGATGTACCAACAATGTGGTAGCATAACTTTTGATTTTCATTACCTAATGTTTCCGAACCATCGGTCTTCCCTTGCTGATCTCGATATTGTCCATAAAAAATACCACGATTGTCGTGGGTCCATGTAATTGGCGAAAATTTTACCTTCTCCAGAATTTCTGGATATTTTTCACCTTTATATAAGCATAATGTATATCTTAAGTACTTTTGACAAACGTGTACCTATATTGTATCGAAATATAAAATTATAAGAAAGTTTAAATACTTTAGCATCAATTTACCAGTATGTGCATTCAGAAAATGAATAGTACTCCAGTCAGAGCCACTTTTAGATAATCCATATGCAAAGATGCTACCATCCTCACTAAAACTACTACTAGTAATTGCGACGGTTCCATCTTCGGAAAGAGTATTTGGATCAAGAAACACCCTCGGCTCACTTTCAAGAGTATCTTGTACATATAAGACACTAAAAAAATAAGATCAAATAATTCGAAACTTTTTGATCTATACAGTTAATATGTAATATATATCAAAAATTTATATTATACCTTTGATTTTGCAAACCAGTATTTTTATAAAAGTAATATTTTCTGCCATGTTTGGCAGGGCATGAATATTTTGGAAAATCCCACAATTGTTTCAAACGCTCATGAATATTGTCATGCGCTTTACATGCAGCCAGATATGGTTTAGTGATGGCATTCTGGGCATCAACAAAAGCTTTCGTTTCTGCCGAATCTGGATCTTCCAACCATCTGTATGGATCTTTTATCTACAAATAGAATATCAAGCCTTTATATAATGTATTGTGGCGATTATATCGTTGTATGCATTGATATCCGAATCAGGTCAACAGAATAAACTTATGTAATTTCTATGTTGTAATAATTTCTTTTTGCATTATTTCTATATTCCCTATATCTTCATATATTATATCTCATGATTATATTTTCTTTGTAATATTATAATGTTATTTTCTTTGTAACAATTTGAACGCTCAACGATTCGAGACAAGAGACAAACAATAACAACAAATAGGTTCTTCTTCGACACTGTTATTGAAAATTAAGTTATTTGAAATTAATTAAATTTATTTGTTTTTAAGGAGAAAAGTATAGAGCTGATAAATAATGAACGGACGAGAGATTCGATCGACGGACACGAACAGATGTGTATCATAATATAAAATAAAAAGGCATTCTGAGTAATCAAACTTTACGAACATTATCATCTCTGTCTAGCTTTCCATCCACATATTTCACAATACAAAAGTATTTCAAATATTATTTTAAATATTATTAAAAAATTCTTTTTTCTAGAAAATAATTACAGCAAAAGCATAACTGCGTAAGAAATGCCTGAAATATTCTATATTCAATATTAAATTCAATATCCGACTTGTGCAATATTTGCCTTTTTTCATAAATTATTTGATAAATGAATCGTATTCATTAAAATATTGCTAAAATTGGCTTCAAATTTTAAAGAAAGATTATTTATTGAAGAGACCTACTTAAAACAATAAATTCAATTCCGGACATTTTATCGTACATCAAAACATTGTCAAAAGGATAAAAAAAATTTGTAGATTATTCTACTTGTTTTGTCTACATGAAAAAAAGAACACAATTGAACATAGAGCTTAAACTTATTGTTATTAAAACGAAACATTGAATATATCATTTGAATTAAGAATTATTATACAATCTTTTAAAACTAACGGATGTCCATCAAAAGCTTGTTTTTTTTGTTTTTTTTGTTTTTGTTTTTTTTTAGTCAAACTTTTGGCACTGTTTATTTTTTTCTTCCTTTCTTCCTAGTGTGAAGAGAAAAAGAAGAAAAATGAACGGTGCAAGTTCAGCTAAAAAGAAGTCAAAGATGAGAAACACTTTACAGGATGCAGCCTAACCTCAACGCCATGATAATCATCGACGACGCTCTCGTCCCTGCGCGCCTCGGGATATTGTATCCTCGTCATGATCTTCGATTGACCTGTGTTCTTCCGTGTACGATAGATCACCGCCTAAATGCACAGAGAAATCCGACAATACTCGCGCACGTGTGAGGCCTCCTCTTTCGTACCTCCCAATTGTCACCGCGGAGCAAACACGGAATCACGTGACGCGGACTGACTCGCTTCGGTCGCGCTCGACGTCACGCTCCCGAACGAGGTTCGCCGACGAGGTACGAAACGACGATCCGCGATCTCCGGATTTTGCGCAAAACGCGTAAAAATCGAAGTGACAACAATGACAACGTAAGTTCTATTAATCCCATTCTGTTATCGGTGTTTTGGTGTCGGCGCGAATTTACACCTATTTATCGTGCCGCGAGGAGGTTGTGACACGAAGGAAATCAAAAAAAAAAAAAAAAAAGAGAAAGCCAGTCGGGTTCACGTGATCGTCGGCGACGCGCGAGGAGGTGAATGACGTGTCCGATACGTCACCTCATGCACCTCGACCGCATGAGTTCCAGCTCGCGACGCTCGCGATCATCATCGTCTGTTCTCGTCTGTGACATTTCGAGAGCAAGACGAAAGTGATTTCGAGAGCGTTGCGAGCGTCACACGGAAGTTCCATTGGATGGAACGGCAATTCTCGGTCGTCATGCACATGTCGTCGTAGATCCTCACAGACGCAGCCGTGGACGTGACCCAGCGTGCCGCACGCAGATCTCGGCGATGGTCAACGTGCCGAGGACTCTGACCCGCAAGCACACCCCACCGGAATCCGATGCTCGTCGGACGTATCGCCGCGCGCATCGTCCTCGGTCCCTCGATCGCGACGAACTCGGAAGAGAGAGAAAGAGACAGAGAGAGAGAAAAACACGTCTCCTCCGCGACGAACTCGGAAGAGACACGTTCTCCGCGATCACACTTCCGCCGACGGGACGCGGCGCATTCCGGAGTTGGTACCTATGTATGCGTCGGTGCCAACCGGAACAAACCGGGTATAACTTTGTTAATAACTTTAAGACTCATGCTTGCGAAGCCTTCTGTTTTTTTCTTCTCTTTTTTTTTAGATAAGTGACAAGACGTCTTCGACTTGGATCTTTTGATCGTTCGCACCATAAATAACATATGCACGAGTTTTTTTTTAAAATAGTGCTGTAACGAGAGGAGCGTTATCTCTAATTGCAAAACTCATTTGCAGAACTCATTTGCTTTAGCAATGATTCTCGTAAAGACTTGGAAATTAATAATAAAGAAATTAGAAATCCTTTACAAGAAAATATTTCTATAGATACATTATTATCTAATTTATGTTTTAAAGAATTGATTTTAAATTAAAATTATTCTATTTTTATAGTATCAGTTTCATTCAGTAAGCTTCAATCATTAATCATCAGCGATCAAATATTCACTATTAACTATTAACTATTCAATAAAATTGTCTTTTTATGCTTTATAAAGTCTATGAATAATACAGGTAGTAATAATGATAATGATTCTCGCGTAATCGGATATCGCATGCGACAAACTAAAAAAAAAAGGAGAATTGAATTAATTGGGTTTGGTATCGATTTCTTAACATTCTCTCGTCGTGTCCACGTGGCCACAAATGAAACGGATCGGTTTCCATGTCGGTTACATGTGATTAGCACATATACCGTCTAAAGCTTGATTATTAAGATTAATAATTCACATCAGATCTCAAAATAAAATTCTACTTTCAATTCTGTATGTTCTGTATTCATACTTCATTTTTATCATTTATAAATGCGTTTATTTCTAACATTCTACAGTTATGTAACATAAATTGTATGCTAAATGCGCATTTTCGATAAAAGAAATACGAAATAGAATTCTATTTGCACATTGTCGTATCGTGCTAGTTTAAAAAAAATATTTGATTAATCAGAATGAATATCATAATGCATACATACATCAAAATATACGGACTCGTATATTTGTATGCGTGCGTTATGATAGAAATAGAATATTCTATCCTGAATGAATTCCGATATGAATTATAACTCGTCCAAAGTGGCAAATAATATTATTAGCCGAGAATAATTTTAATAATTTTGTCAGAATCACAAACAAATCGGGACTTTCCTGCGTTCACGAGAAATCGTAATCTCGAGATTCATCGAAATTATTCCCAATATTTCGATTTCCAGCTTTCGCTTATGATGAAAACAGGAAAATTATTGGCAAGTCTGTTAATTACAATATTTTCGATTGCAGTCCGATTGTATTCGGTAACGTCGACTGTTTTCTTTTCTTTTGTGTTTTATTTTTCCAATTCATTAACTACATCAGTTACATTTCTGTTTTATTTCGAATTGTATGTTAATTACTTAATACTCGACATCATAGTAATTGTCGGAAAGTGATACATTGACCCCTCAAAACTCCCCCCCCCTCCCTCCCTCTCTCTCTCTCTCTCTCTCTCTCTCTCTCTCTCTCTCTCTCTCGCGCGCGCGCTCGCTTTTCTTTTTTATTTCCCAAGCCTGAGTGCGCGGTCTCAATCGCGGAAAAAAAATCACGCACATGTTGTTCAGCTCAAACGAACGAGATGTATGATCATACGAGCTGTGTGGTCATACGATCACACTTTTCCTCCACTCACTATATCTCGTGAGACCTCAAAATAATCCGGAATATATCGCGAATTGTATGTTAATTACTTAATACTCGACATCATAGTAATTGTCGGAAAGTGATACATTGACCCCTCAAAACTCCCCCCTCCTCTCTCTCTCTCTCTCTCTCTCTCTCTCTCTCTCTCTCTCTCTCGCGCGCGCGCGCGCTCGCTTTTCTTTTTTATCGGGATATGCGCGTGTAACTTATAAGTTCAACATCGACATTAAGATGATGGGACAGTAGGGTGCGGGGCTCTCTTTATCTCGCGGACCTCAATTGCCCCTTCTCTTGCCGTAGTGCGCGATAGTAATTGACACGTGAACGAGACTTTTCGAACGAGGCAAGTACAATGTACCATATTGCGAATGAACGCGGTGTCGTAAATACATCGGCGGCAAAGCAAGT
This sequence comes from Pogonomyrmex barbatus, assembly GCF_055798465.1. Classification (NCBI taxonomy): domain Eukaryota; kingdom Metazoa; phylum Arthropoda; class Insecta; order Hymenoptera; family Formicidae; genus Pogonomyrmex; species Pogonomyrmex barbatus. The sequence goes on along the minus strand of NW_028297182.1, from coordinate 2,999,415 downwards.
AATTTATTATTATGAGTAAAAGGGGGAGCACGAAAATAGAAAAAAAGAAGTCGTCTCTCAGTCAGCTCGAACCTCGCCGAAATACGCACGACGTGATGATTGATAACGTATATGCTGTTTTTTTTTTTTTTTTTTTTTCTTCACACATGCCTCTTCCATTATCGGGTGTTTACCAGTAAAATATACATTACGAGTTTGCAGTTTCTGATAGAAGCTTCGAGGACGCGCTAAACGATACGGAATGTGGATCCACGTAATATGTAAAATATCGGTATCGTGATGCAAATTGTTTCTTCGTCTGCTTATTTTTTATTATTGTCCACGTTTCGCTATGATTGAGCGCTATATGTGAGTTTAGTATTTTAAAATATAGGAAATCCGAATCACATTATATATTCCATATAATCGATGTCGTGTTCCTTTTTTTAAAAAGGAATATTATTATTATTATATACATATTAGTCGCATTTTGTGATAATTTAGCATTGCAACTTTGTATAGACTTTGAATATATACATAGATAGTTCACATAAATTCGGTAAATATTAGAATTAGATTAAATAAAATCAAAACATTCAAGTCATTCTTCGGTGAACAAAAATTTCTTGTCTCACGTTAGTGCACATGTCAAAGGCTATGCACAAAGTTATTTAATGATGAAAACATCTTGACAATGATAAAATATGCGATGTTTAATATTACGATTTCGGCAAAACGTTTATTGAATATTTTATCAATTTAAAATTTAAATACCCATTACGCTTCTAGGTAATTTTATGCAATTTTTACAATATCAGGATAAATGTATTTCTTATGGGCCAATTTTTTGTGATTTTTTTGGTACTTCTTTTTTCTTTATCTATAATTATTATTCTATATTATTCGTCCTTTTCATTTTAAATAAAAAAAATACAGCTGCAATAAACTATTGAAAAGCAGTGCATCTGGCTAAATATAATCAGGACCTATATAAATATACTTACAGATAAAGAAATTCTTATTCAACAGGAAGCAAAATTATGAACTGTAGTAAAAGTCAAAATCAAGAATTATAAACAAATTTTTCTGATTTTCCGCTGTTAAAACACACATTTTAACTAATATTTTGTTAGGACATTATTATTTCAGTTAAGATTAATTATTTCAGTTTCCTCAAATCATTACCTACTTTCCTCAAATCGTTTATCTTTCGAACTCTCTAAACTTTCTGTGGCCTTTTGTCGGTTCTTTTTGTAATATATCAATGAATTCTAAACTTAAATTATTAACTGATATTTCTGTTTATTTATCTTTTTTTTCGTTTCTTTCTAATTCCGAAGATATATTAATTTCTGTTCATATATGTATATAAAGAGCATTAAAAAAATCAATGTCTTGACCTCGCACATTAATTCCAGTAATTCAAGTCGAGTTAGTGGAGTTTGATCGACTTAAGCAACTCCGATATATAACTGCGGTAAACATTAACTAATAATGACATCATTAAAATTTCTTACATACTCAACAATTCAAATGTAATACAATATGTATAAACACATATAAAATAAAAACATTTTATATGTAACAAATTATTGAGCATAAAATTATAAATTATAATATTAATATTATTATTATTCTTTCTTGAACGATGTCCCAGTAAATAATAATAATATTATTATTATAATATCATCGTTCAAGAAAGATTCACATATCTGAACCCCTTTTCAATGCAGATAGGTGTGGAGATAAGAAAACAAGACAAGGAGGAAGATAAAATAATGAAGTAGCAAAGTACAAATTTTTATTCTTAGCATATCGTGAGTTGTTACCTTGAGATATAATTAAAGCTTAGATTCTACAAATTTCATGAATTTATACTTTAATTATATTAAGATAACGCTCCACAAGACGGATTATCACCGACGCGCCAAATAATAATATATAATATATCGTATGCGCTTTGGTTCGTATCGGTGACATAACACTTGAAAATACCTGTTATAAAAAGTTATGAAACACTTAAAAAAAAAGCACGCGGTCGGTGTTTATTCCTCGCTATGTTTTACGCGCGGCCGCATATTGGTGCAGTCAGACGTATCGCAAACAAGACGTCTGGCGATAGCGCGCGCGCACGCGCGCGCATGATCTCGGCTCCCCCCGTCCCGCCCCTCCGCGACCGCGAGACGACGGGGGGCCCTTATCGCAGTATTTACGCGCCTGGATCAAAATTCGGTCGAGCGCGCGCGCGCGCGCGCGCATTCGCCATCTGTCGGGTGGGCAGGCGGACCGAGGGGATCTGGAGGAGAGGAGAGAGGATAATGGCGTCGCGATTCCGTATCACGCGCCCGTCAGCTGTACTTTGTGCCTCGAACCTAGATAACCTCTCCGAGCGCAATCCCCCTCCCTCGACGCGCGGCGAAGGCGACGGGGTGCCGTATAAAGTCGAAATCCGAGGTCTCCTCGTCTCATTTCATGTTCGCCAAGTGTTAACGACGAGCGAAGTTCGAGTTCACGCCGCACGACACAACGACGACAACGACGACGACGACTCGGGAGGTTATTCGGTGTGTTTTAAACAGCAGGTCACGTAGCCGACGTAGGCTGTAGAGAGAAGAAAAAACCAGCGACCAGACCAGTCGTATCTGGATTTTCGGCGCGGGTGAATTTAACCTCGGTACAAACTGTCAGCACACGGAGGAATGCAAAAAGACTGTCGAGATTGCCTGGGTATCCGGTACCGCATTAACTCCCTGGACCAGACCTGGAAGTGGTTGCATCAGACCATCGCCCTGCACGACTACCTGATCTCCAAAATCGCGAGCCAGACCGACGTCTCCAAGTGTTTCCCTCAGTAGAGAGGCCCACCCTCGTCGTCCGAGAACGATCGAACCGTTTTGATCCAAGGCGCGGAAGTTTATTAGATCCAAGACTGAAACATATATATGTGTCATCTACACGTGTGATCTGACGTCACGCTGACGTTGAACCAGATCAGGTAGTCTGCAATCGAGCGCACGCCCAACGCAACCAAGAGATTTCCACTTTGCTCTCGTGCACGTGCCACGCACAATGTCCCTGTCCGCTAGACTGCTCGTCGCCGTCAGACGTAGCGTATCTCTCGATGGTGCCCGGCGGACCGCCAGGTACGCATCGACCTGCAGCACCACGCAGCACGATGGCGACGACATCATCAAGAAGTCAGTATTCATATCGCAATCCACTGATGTATTCGTCAACCTGGCGTTGGAGCACTGGCTGTATCGCAACTTTGACTTCTCCAAGCATCACGTTCTGCTCTTCTGGAGGAACGACCCCTGCGTGGTGTTCGGTCGCCACCAGAATCCCTGGCTCGAGTGCAACGTCCAGGCGGCTGAGAAGACAGGTGTCGCACTGGCGCGCCGAAACAGTGGCGGCGGTACCGTTTATCACGACAATGGCAATCTCAATCTGACATTCTTCACTGCGCGCGAGAGGTACAATCGGAGATACAATTTGAATATCATCACGAACGCCTTGCTTCGACACTGGGGCCTGAAGAGCGTCATCAACGAACGCGAAGATATTCTAGTCAATGGGGACTGCAAAGTATCCTTTAAAATGAATTTATAAAAAAAAAATTGTCTACATCCAATTCGAGATCTTTTGTTAAGTGTCAGTTCGTATACTATGGAAAATAATCTATGTGATATATATATATATATATATATATATATATATATAACATATATTATATAATAACATATATTATATAATTAACGCGTTAGCGAAGACTGTTTCGACACGAATGACGTAACGAGCATGTAGCAAAAAATAGATTTTATAGTGATCAATTGCGAAACTATAATATCTCGCTTCGGGTTTATTTTAAAATTGCAAAGAGAGATATTTTTAATATTATTTCTCATCGACATATTCTCGCATCATATTTCTTTAACTATATTACGACATAGATATCTGGAACAGCTGCAAAATTGGGGAGACCGAATGCTTATCATCACTGCACACTCTTGGTCAACGTGAACAAAGCCAATCTGAGCTCAACTCTTGAGAAAAAAGAGGTAAGACCTCCCTCCATATTACCGGCACGCACACGCGTGTATTCTCATATAAAATGTGCGTACTCACATCAAGACAACTCTATAAATCAATAATACCACGGCAGTATATATATATATATATATATATATCAATATTACGATATTGTTTGTGAAAGATACTTTCATGATTTTTATGCAAAGAATAAAAAAGAGGTAACGGGTGATTGCACTTTCAGAATGATATCTTTACAAACGCGACGGCTTCTATACGTTCTCCAATAAAGAACTTGGTTGACATAAACCGGGATATCCGAATGGATAAGCTCTTATCTGCCATTGGTTGGGAATATTTGCGTACAAAAGCCCTCGTTCTTGAAGACGGAAGATACGATCTGGTTGAGCAACAAAAAGGATTCAAGTTTATCAACCCAACTGAAGCATGGTTCCCTGGTATGTGTAAAAACAGCTTTTATTATGCGAATGATATATTGAAAGTGAGAGTTAATAACATGATTAAATTGGCTGATATTGAAAGAATTTTTATATATTGTCCGCGTCGATTATCAAATGGAAATTGTCAAGTATGAAATACAATTAATAGATAAGGAATTTCAAAATTTGTTTTCATAAATTGGAATTTTTGCAGGAATTGATGACTTTACCAACGAATTTCGTTCCTGGAATTGGAATTTCGGCAAGACACCGAAATTTACGGTTACCCGCACGCTGGATTTTCCCGCCCATGATGGTAAAGTATATCGCTTGAATTTGAACTTGGAGGTGCAGAATGGCATCGTTGAGGAAATTCGAATGAGCCTACCCGCTGGATTAGTATCAACCGACTTCAACCAAGATGCGAGTGTGATTAGTAATCTTCATGGCACTAGATACGATCATGAAATAACAGAAAACATAATCGCCGCGATTGGTGGAAAAACCGTCACTTTAAACACCCAAAGCGTAGATGAAAATAATATGAGACTTGATGAGGCTACGCTACAATGACCAGGAGTTTCGAGCAATCACAATAACATTATTGTGTTCAAACGAAAATAATTGTTAAAATTATATATACACTGTATTATATTGTACATATATAACATATTATATGCCTATAATATTTTAGACATATGCGTGTGTAACATGCAAAAAAGTTTTTAAAAGAGTTGTTATTTACTAGCATATCTACTACTATCACTATTTTTAAACATTGATTAGAAGAATGTCGTAATACAACGTACATCATACATAATTATCTCATTGATATTATCGAGGAAATGATATATCATTTTTAATTTTTTTATTGCTATGTATATTGAATTAATTATTATATGAGATAAAATAACTTTTCTACGATTGGAGTTTGTCAATCTGTTAATTTATTCACAAATTATTGAAAATAATCCAAATTATTTCTCCTTGTAATTATAACGAAAAAGTCTTGAAATGTAGTTTGCGTTTTACGAATTGAATTTTTGTATTAAATGACAAAATTTTAAAATAAATTTTGATATTTTACATATATTTAAGAATCATGTCAGAAACTTAGAAAGATGGCAGCACCTAACAGAAGTCTTTTGAATATGCCTTTCGTGTATTTGTTAGTAGTATGTATACTGTTTTTAAATATTAAAATATCGTTAAAATTTCTCTCCTATTCGTCATAAAAAATAACCATGCACCAAATTTCTCTAAAAATTTACTTTATTATAAATATTTAAACAAAATCATCACATATCAACCTTCGCAAGATACTATTCTCTTATGCAATACAATAAATATGAAAAATTGTCAACATGCAGCATGCTTATTCATGCACTAAATTTCAAAATGACAAAAGTCAATCAATAATAGTATAATAATACTTTACCTTTCGTACCTAAATATATCCCGTAATATTTGCGGCAACGTTGCTATTTAACTGTGTAACGCGCTACGATAAAGTCCCGGTCGCAGCATGACTTCGCGATACGGTGGCGGTGGAGTATCAGGGCAAGATATTGCGGTGTCATTGAGAGTAGAATCCTCGAATTGCCATAAATTTTGCAGCAACGAAACTCTTTGAGCGTCGTTGTCGATTCGCCTGCGACGACATCCGCGACAACAAGATATCTTCTTTGTGAGCCAAATGTAACACGTGAACATACCGCACGCGCTACCGAATAAAAATCCGATCGCAAAAAACCAATACGGTGACATGGAATCCAACGCTTTTATAAAGCCCGCCTTGTCTGTCGCATTAACGCATCTAATGGTGCTTTCCTGTGTCGGCACGACCGCAGAATGTTTTTTCGTGATTTTTTTGATGCTCGAGTTCGAAGTTATCGAGGGCCGACGCTTCTCATACTTAACATACGGATTGTAGACTACCATTTTTTCAAACTTCTTAGGTTCCGCACTTTTCGCGCATACCGCATGATATTGTATATTTTTGCGGGTCAAATATACCTGCAAGTCACGTGTAAGCTTATCACAGGACCAGGGATTTCTGAAAAAAGAGAAATAACGCTTTTTTAGAATATTTTTAATTATCTAGTAAAAGTTTAATAATGCATGTAAAATACTGAGCAAAAGTTAAAATTGAAATAAGATTAAATATTAAATGTTTTTATTCATCATCTTACCCCTCTATTGATAATTTTCTTAAGAATTGTAAGCTTTCAAGAGTAGTAATATCCAATTGAATCATTAAATTATTTGAAAGATCAAGAGTACGAAGATGGGAGAGTCCGTTAAACATGTCCATCGGTACATAGCTAATTTGACATGAGTCCAAACTTAGATCCTGAATAAAATAATTTTCAAATTAAATGAAAATGTCTTCTCTTTCTATGAGATTGAATTGTTCATAAATTATATACCTCAAAATAATACTAAATATATTAAATCCAAAATTACAGTTTTATTATCATGAATACTGATATAATTTTCTTCATATTTTCATAAAAGCAATTTTATAAATAACGTTAATATCAGTATTGTGCAATATAACGTGTTAATAATAATATCGACGCAAATATAAAAATTATATTTTTGTTATTACCATAAGCCAGGGGCATTCCAGTTTCGGTACATGAGAATTGAAGTTATTCTTTGACAAGCGTAGTATTCGCAGATTCTTCATTGGCACAAAAATGTCCGCCAAGAGATAGTACAGATGATTTCTCGATAGATCCAAAACCGTCAGCTCGGATAATCCATTAAAAGCATTTAGATCGATTTCGCTAATCGCATTTATGGACAGATTGAGATATTTGAGCCTCGTCAATCCTGCTTCCTAAAATAAATAAGAAATATTGCAAGAATGTAAGATATCCGAGGATTAATGCATCTATCTAAAATTTCTATTTAAAACTATACTATATGATAATCAGAAAATTATTAAAACTAAATAATCTCTTAAAATCTCTTTTACACTCCCCCCCCCACACACACACACACACACACACACACATTAGAATGCTTGACAGCGATAATATGAATATACTATCTTTTTTCTCTGTTTCATCAAGTTTATTAATACTACAATTTCGAAGAGAAATCTCAGGTATCTAGTTCTTTTCATAATGAATGAATGTCCATATTGAAATTTTTGTTTGAAACATGTACCATTGTGTCATGAAACCAAGAGAATTGTCGCTTTTTCTTTACAAGCTTATATATAAATGCATTTTTTGTACTATATAATAAATCAATTTAATTTCATTCTGCCAGGTCATTACAAAATAACTCACGTAGCTATTCAATTTCAACAACTTCTCGATTGTTATCTCGTATGAGAAAATTTATCATTTGAAACGAAAAAGATTTTGTTCTTTTGACTTATATATTATAAGGAATTCACTGTTTCCTAAACACTTAAGAATATGAAACTTTTATTCCTGTTACAATGGCATTTGATAAATTTTAATGACCATATTTTAATGATCTCTTCGGATGATTTATATTTTCAAGTTAAATTATTCATATAGTCAAAAATTTATACAATAAAAGGGTAATACTTCAGGTAGAAAGAACGTCAACGTGCAATGGAGATTCCAAAGGTAAAACCCGATAAATTAGAAATAGTAAATCCTTTAGAAAAGCTTTTTCATGTTTTAATTTTTCGAAAATAAAGCCACATATATTATATCTCAAGCGTTTCCAAGAGCTTTAGCCTGCTCTTATCCTCAATATTCGCAGCCTTAGAATCCATTTGTGCTTCTGGAAAATATTTGAAACACGCCGCTCGCGACCAGTGGTGATACTCACAGCCAATTCGTAATTTTTTAAAACCGATATCGAGTTATTCGACAGATCCAGGGCCTGCACGGTGCTCGGCGCACCTGTGTGAATGCTGTAAAGATGGCGTCCGGTGCACGACGCGTGCTGCAGCTCGTACCAGGTACCGCACATGCACAACGACGGGCAGCGTTCCGGCGATGCGGCACCGACGAGCGCGACCGCGTCGAGGACAAGAGCGACGAGCCAGGTCGTCCCGACAGCCACCCGCGTCATGATGTGGGGTCCCAGGGGATGCTCGTAGAAAGACCAAATTCGACGGCCTCGCCGTCCGACATTATTGCCTCCGGGCGTTTTCGCGACCGATACGCATTTGCCCGCCTCGTCTTAACCGGCCACGAAACTGTCGCGTACTGGATGTAATCTTATCTGAACCGCGTACATCAAGCGTGCGGATGACGAAGCGCGTATATTGAGACGCGTCATACCGCCGGCGCGATATATCCTGCTCGTTACCTTACGATCTTTCCAGGAATTTGCAGCGCAGAGATACCGGGAGATATCCCGCTGAGAAAGGGCATACGAGGAGAGTTTCCCTAATGGAAATTCTATCCCCGAGGCGAGACTAATCAAGCAGGGACAAAAATCTATATAGAAACAACATTTCTCTCAAAATATTAAAATTTCTTGTCTTTATTCTATGATCTACGTATATTAGTTTAATATCATGGAAAAAAGAGGGTCTCTCTCTTTCTCTATACAAATTTTGTAGGGATGCGTAAAACGTGTCCGTTAAATTTTATCCAAATAAAAGGTTTTTTTTTTTTGTTTTCAAAAGAAAGTGTCTCTACTGAAAGGAAAGGAACTTCGCTAAGATCTTTTCTTGAAGATCGTCCGATTCTTCAAGAAAAATGAATCTGTGAAGTTTTTCACAAAAACAGCTTTTCAGTCCTTTTCAATTAATATGCCAACATTTTCACTTTTTCTAAAACCAAAATTGACAAAATATTAATATGAATGAATCAGTAGGACTCATTTGATTTTTTACATAAAGAAAGAATGAGATTTATTTGCATTGAAGTCACGTTGTTATCGCCGTCTTGCTTTTTCATCACGAGTAATCTCGTCGGTGGTGATGACAGATAAATCAGTGGAGGAAAAGGCTTGATTTTATTTAAATAATCTTTCAGATATTTATGTTAATTATCCACATAGTTATGTTATGTTAATGTTCTTTACACCATAATTATATTTTCATGCTGTTTTATTTATTCGATAAACAATTTATATCAAGTATCAAGATTAAAACTTTGATAACTCGGAACGAAAATTAATTTTGGTATTTGTATGATTAATCCTGTTTGTTTATAATTAAATAATCATAATTAGATTAATTTCATATTAAATTTTACTAAATTAGCGCTTTTTTGTGGCTTTTGTCAGTTTTGCGATTCTGAAATATTATTATATATGCCGAATCTACTTTCGAGCTTAATATTTTTGCGAGGCTTTTCTCTTAAAAAGAATTTGACCTATAAATATGCAGACGTACACATTTATCTTCTTATTTTATACATGTTTTTTATACTAAAAATCGCATTTAATACAAACAAACAAACAAACAACACACACACACACACACACACACACACACACACACACACACACACACACACACACACACACACACACACAAATCTAAATGAATAGATAGCCAAATATGTCAAGAATTAGATATTAAAATAGATAATATTTTGCAAAATGTAGACTACAAACTTTATTCGTGGAAATAATGGAATTCGCTAATAGAACGTAATGACAGATTTGACTGCAAAAACCAAGCGGACTCTGTCATTTCGCAATCATTTTGGTTACGAAATGGCAAATTCTGGTTGATTTCTGCCGGCAATCTACTGCCAAATTACGTCGAGAGAGGCTTCAGCTCTGGCAAAGCACAAACTTCTTAATACGGACGCAGTTGATGCCAATCTACGAAAATATTCTGCTCGAATCTGCTGGCAAATCGCTAGCGTACCGCCAGCATCTTGCTCACTGGGAATATGTGTCGTCCTGGACGTTCCTCGCAGTGGCGCGACGACGAACCTAAATGAAACGTTTTGCTAAAGAGCCGACAGATATCGAGATAATGGATCGCGGCGAGTTAACGAAGGGGACGAGACAGTCATCGGGGGGATTTCGGCACGAATGACCGCTCATTATCCTTCCTCCGTACTTATAATGAGGGTCAGCAGTCAGCGAGCTAATCAACGTGGCGCGCGCATTGCGCAACGTCCACGGAAATAAATCTAGGATAGGCTGCTGGGGAACGCCTGGTGGACCGTCGCCTTCTATTTCGCCGGTGTCCGCCTTCACCTCCCCCTCCTGCCGATCCGTTCCCCTCGCAATGTCTTCCGGCCATTTTCATCGCGCGCGTCCTCCGCACGCCGCCATGACGAGATCCCACTTGACAAAACGACGATCCCCTACGCACCTAAGCCAAGCCAACGTCAGACCGGTAAGATCCCCGATCGAGCTGGGACAATCGACGATGCGGAGTCCCACGACGAACGAGCGTCCCCATCGAATCAACGTCGAGATCGGAAGAGAGGCGCGTTTACTGCGCATCGCGCCGGGATAGAACGGTACCGTCGGGCGTCCCAGCACTCGAAGACCCTCCACTCCATGGAGTTTCGTCACTGGCGCCCTCAGCTGAGCACGCGCGTCCTCGACATCCCCCGCATGCGCCGCCAGCGAAGACCGCCGACCCACGACTCGACGCTACGAGATCGTGAGGCGTGGAACGAGGAGGCTAGGAGGCATCGCTTCCTCGACGTACGACGAGAGAACGATGGCGCGTAGCGGACAATGACGCTCGCGACTTCCCGCGACCTCCGTCGTCGTCGTCGTCATCATTCCAAAGTTGCGAACCTCACGAATGTTCGCCACTGGCAGAAACCTAGATGCAGAGGCCGGCGTTCTCGTATACATGCAGACCCTCCACTCGCCGTGTGTCGTCATCGGACGACTCAGCTGACGTAAAATGGCCGATCAGAGCTGACAGCTGGGGCGGAAAGCCCGGCTTTTCTCTGCGAAAACGCAATGCGGGTCGCAGGCGGGATCGCCTCGGCGCCCGGTGCGCCTGCACTCGCTCTCACGTGTCGGGTCTTCTCCGAAATTCGACGTATTTCCCGAAAAATACGACGCAGTATGCTATCGCCGGGGAGAGGGAGTGGGGGAGCGGGCATTCGCAGGAAGGTCTGGCGGAGCGAGGAGCTTTGCTCCGCGCAACCGCCGCCCGCGTCGGTTTCGTCACACCGGCCTTCTCAGCTGACGGCGAAAAACAACCGCCCGGGCGTGCGTGGCGTCGGCGGCAACAGCTGATCGCCGCCATGCCGACTCGGTTTCGATATGAGAACCGTCACGTCTCCGTTTCGTTTGTCCAACGACTCGGAGAGAAAGGCGCGATCATGAGAGCGCATCTCGCGTCGAGTATTCGTGCGAGAGGTACGCGGGTGAAGTTGGCGTCGCTTCGTAGAAACGCGCCGGGAACGCCGAGTACGCACGCTCGTCGAAGGAATCGCGGAGCAAAGGGGGAGGGGGAATCGCGGCGACCGGGGCGAGAGAAAGAGAGGGAGTCGCGTCGTGGACGAGGGGCGCGGAGGAGAGAAGCGAAACGCAACGACGGAGTGGAGCGTCTCGTCGAGCAGGCGCTCTTTGCCTAGGCTTCTAAAGCCTGCGATTTTTTCCCGTTCGTCTCGTTGTCCGGGCGGCGAGCCAATCGGAGTAAGTAGGTCAGCGCGAGCGACCAATCGGCGCTCGAGGCCGGGTCACGTGGCTTTGTTGTTATCTATCAGCTGTTTTTCCTGGACGGGCGGGCGGCCGGCCGGCGCAGTGAAAGCCGCTTGGCAGTCTGTCCTCAGTCCCTCCCGGTCGCTCAGCTGTGCGTCACATGTCGGGCGCCGCGAGTCCTTCTCCCGTGCGGATCGCAATTAGACATACGACTCCAACGACCCGGCCAGGACGCCGTCTAGCACCGGATCTCCGTCTAACGTCGGCGCGCGTCAGCCACGTATTATTATGCTGTCAGCCGTGTGCACGCCAACGCATCGCCACGAATCGATCACGAAGTGCCTCGAATATGCGGACGGCGTGACGAACGCGGGCGACGGTGCACGCCGCTTTGTTGATACGCTGAGTTCTGTGTTCAGGCCACGGAGGCCGCCGCGTCCCTCCAGCGTCTAAAGAGAGGGATCCCCCCGCGGGATCGCCGTGCCCTACGACGTAGCGCGACCGACACCCTCCTTCCCTTTCCTTCGCAGCTTTTAAACTCTACCATCGTCGCCGGTAGAGGCGACGGCGTGATTGGTGCGTGGCGACGAAAAGCCGGTCGGTACGATGACCTAAAGCGATGAAAGAAGGATAGAGTGGACGAAAGAGAGAGCGAAAGAGTCGAGCCTTCTTGGGATTCGCTCGTGGGATCCATCGTGTACGGTCGACGGTCGGCCTCCGAATTTAAAAAGACCGACTTCTCGTATTTCTGGGGGGGGGATTTCGCCAATCGTTAAATTTCGGAGCACGTGTTGTAGGCGTGTGTATGTCACTCTCGCATCGTGAATCTTGAACTGCTGCTACTGCGTTGCAACGCGCGCGTTATTCTCAGACGTGATTCTGTGGATCCGTGCGTTCGTCCGACGAACACTGTCGCGACGAGGACGTGAGAGAAAGAGAAAGTGTCGCGAGTGGACAAGAGCGAGCGTGAGGGGCAACAGAAGTGTCGAATCCGCGTGAATGTTTCGCGCCGTGTCACGCGCCGCAACGGGACTTCCCGCGAGGAAACGATCGACGAGAACGATCGAGTGATCCTCCATCGCGAAGAGGAGGAAGGGGAGAAAGGGAGGACCGGTGGAGAGAAAGAGAAAGACACAGCGCAAGGTACAAGGATCCTCCTGATCTGTGCGAAACCGAGTGATAGCGTCGGCTCGTAGAAGCTGCGAATAATGTCGACGGGCAAGAGGCTGGCGAAACGCAGCATAATCGGCACCAGGGTGTGCGCTCCCGGCCAGGACGGCAAGTATTACAGCGGCGCCATTTGCGCCGTGAAGACGCCGCAGGCCGCCGAGTCGCCGGGCCAGAAGAGCGTCACGCCGAAGACCCTGTACTCCGTGCGCTTCGACATCACGGGCGGCAGCCCGCCGCCGAGTCCCAAGGAGTACTCGGACCGCGATCTGATCGGACCCGGCTTCGGCTCCGTCACCAGCGCGCGGCTGGTACCCGGCCAGAAGGTTTATCTAACGTACAACGGTAGGGAGATTCACGCGGAGGTCACGGAACATCGCCAGCAACTCGACGAGGTAGACGTGGTCATTGCCCCGAACGGGCAGGAGGTGAGTCTGTTATATTGTGCGTGCGTGCGTGCGTGCGTGCGTGCGTGCGTGCGTGCGTGCGTGCGTGTGTGTGTGTGTGTGTGTGTGTGTATGTGTGTGTGTCGCAAACTTCTGATCATGAATACACACGTGTGGCAAGTAGTCAAACTTTTATCCTTGGCAACGCTCGCGCGTGGAACTCGGTCGTGAGATGGAAATTTTTACTCGTAAAGAGAATGATAGCCGGATTGCCGGTTGGATATACAAACGTATCGAATCAACGATAAAGATTGCCCGCGCGGCGATGTTATCGCGGCCATAAATAGAGTTTAAAAGACCTCGTGGTATTCAGCTTCAAATTCTACCTGTCGAAATCGCGGGAAGCGGAGCGCCAATTTTCTCGATAAAAAGTATCTTCGGATACCTCCTCTAAAGCGCTCAGCGCTAAATTCGGGACGCATTCTATACTTTTAAAAACTGAAAGTATATATATATATATATATATTTCTACAGGCGTTAAGTTTTCAAGAAGCTTTTTTAGAAAACCGTAAATTCGAAAGTAAAAGCCTCGCAATATCGGTTACAGACTTCGCGTAGACGCGATTTGGATATTCTTGGCGCGGGTTAACGCTTCCTTAAGAAGATTAGCGAATCGAAGGCGTAATATCGGGCGTACTCGCGTGCTATACGAGATATGGCGTCACATCCCGGGTCTCGCGCTCGCACGACGCGGGCAGGGCGCGCGTCAAAGGAGCGAGTCGTCGCGCGCTTGCGCGCACGCTAAACGCCCGGTAATCGCATGACCGTCGTGCGTGCGCCCGGCTCCTCCGGAACGGAGCGATACGCGCTCGCCCAACACAACGTCGATGGATCACAGGATCCGAGCGTGATCTAATTTCGTCAGGTTCTCGCCACGAAACGCCACGATTTTCCCCTCCTCCCGCTCCGGACCCGATCCTCGACGAACGAAACGAGCGTTTCGATCGCGGCGATCTATAAACGCGCCCGATCTAAAAAGCTCTCCGAGCTTCTGCCGTTCGAATTTTACATGTCGCGATATACAAGAGCTTTTATGTTCCGCGGCGGACGCGGCAACCCCCCTCGGGACGCGGGATATAAAGATACGCGAGAGCTACTAAAAAAGAAAGAGGAATCGTGAAAAAACACGTCGGCGCGGCCGGCGGCGGACGCCGATGCGCGCGTGTGTGTCGTTAATCAGAAAATTTAATTTTCGTGACCCCGTTCCTAAAGTGGACGATCGAGTGGCTTGCCCTATTTACGCGGTGCGCATGAGCGCGACGCTCTCCCCGTCTTTCTCGCTCTCCGTCTCTCCCCCTGACGGGATAGATGATACGGGGTAGGGGGAGGGAAAGCTTCACCTCGTCACGCGTTGCATCCCAATTCGAGAGCGCGTTGGTAGAACGCCGGCTCCGTCACCGGAGAATCCAGCCGCGCCTCCTTTAACCCCGTTTCGCGCCTCTCGCCCCTTCCACCTTCGCTGGAAAAGCTCGCTCCTCGCGACAGAAAAGTCATGGAGGTGACAACGCGGGGCAAATTCTAAAATGTATCTCAGCGAGTTTATTTCCTCCGTCGGAAAATGTACTCGTACTTTGATAAATCGTATTTTAAGATAGCTGGGATCTTTATCGCATCTCGGAATCTCTCCTTCCAATCTCAATCATTTTCCCTTACAACTCCGTTTCAAATTGATTAATAACTTTTGTATCGTACTTTTCGAGAAAATGTAAAAATGTCCAATTTTGTTTTTCTTCTTTTAAGAAATGGCACATTTTTATTTTTAAAAACACAATAATTTTTATTATGTTATTAACAATTCGAAGTTATAATATTAACGATTAAAGACATAATAATATATTTGTGAAATAGTATTTAATGTTTCAACACTGTTAAATTAAGGGATTTTTTAGAGCAATGTCATATGCCATCGAGTTACCAATATCGTTATCATCGTGCCAAACGCAGTGAATTTACGGAGCCGGGCCAAGGAACGTCTCGCCACAGACTCGAGACGGTAAAATTGAAAGTCGATAAGCGGACGGGTTAACGAGTGGGTTAACAGAGGGAAACGCTTCTCGGTGTCGTTGACGTCACACGATGCCGTACACGATGCGCAATCCGTCAATTTTCTCTACGGAGCCCCGGCTTGAATTACGTGCCATCTCGTCGCGTCCATTTTTACACGCTCTCGGAATTCGCGGTGCAAGTATACCGCGGTAAATGCCCCTTAGCACGAGAAGAATATAACCGTTGACTAAGAAAAAGTTTTCAACAATTAGCGTAATCAATTCACTCTACGTGCTTTAACAAAATCGCTTCCAGCACGCGGCATAACGCGATTTATCATGCGAAAATTATATTTGTTGTAAATTTGATTCGTGTAACAAATTAGCCCGCTATTAATCGTTTTTTGATGAGATCGCGACGCGACGCTTGCTGGTACGCTTGAGAGGAAAAGCTCAATGTCGACCCATAGATTAACGAAATCCCCTCCCGTAATCCCCATTTATAACGAGTGATACTCGGTATACCTTAACAACATCCGAGACTTGTACATCCACCCATCGGAATTTCACACGGAAGGGAGGGGGGAGACTTTTCTTATCCCTCGAGTAATATACGTAATATACCATTACGCTCGGTGAAGCGTGCCGGAGGAATACACGTAGTACGCGATACCGCTATACGTGGGCGCGGTGAAGATTCGTAATGAGAGGCACTGTGCCCGGCGGCGGTGCGACGTGCGTGCGTGCGTGCGTGCGTGCGTGCGTGCGTGCGTGCGTGCGTGCGAGCGTGCGAGCGTGCGTGCGAGCGGGCGAGCGAGCGAGCAAGCGCGGGTTTGCGCGCGCGAAGCGGATACGGTAGTACTCGCTGGTGCACCGGCTACCGGAGTGACCCCACGTGGAACGCATTAATATATCTTGCAATATCTCTTTACCTCCGTTAGGCAGCTCAGGCGTGACCAGCGGCTCGGCTCCATTTCGCAGAAACCGCGGTGCGCCGTGGAAAAACGAACCGGATCCGTGCAGTACGCGACGCTCGCTCGCTCGCTCGCTCACTCGCGCGCGTGCGCGCGCATGCTCGCGTCCGGTCTCCCCGCGACTCTTTATTGTATCTTCCCCTCTCCCCCTCTGTTCTGCTCCTCTTCCCCCCCTCCCCCATCCCGTCCGATTGTGGCACTGTCGCGGTGCTGCTTCGACGATCGCTCGACCGACCGACCGTTGGCGCGTCTATGATTTACGATCGAATTCCTGCGACAAATGCGTGATATTTTGTGCCGCGTAGTAGGATCTCGCGCGGAGGCTGCTATTACCGGTATCCGGCTGCGATTTTTATGGCGAATGGCGAATGACATTACGCGAATCTCTTTCCTTCTCTCTCTCTCTCTCTCTCTCTCTCTCTCTCTCTCTCTCTCTCTCTCTCTCTCTCTCTCTCTCTTCCCTTTTGCGCGCGAGACCTCGCGATCTTTTTCGAGGATACAGTTGCGTTTCCGTTACTCGCGCGCATGTAAACACGACTGCCCCCGGCGTGCACCGATTCCCCGGGAATCGTGAGAGGTTTACGGCCCCGGCCGCGTCGACGCCTGTAGCTTTAATCGCGAGGCGCCACGATTAATGGCCCGATAGAGCTCCCCGAGGCGCAGTAACGATCCTTCAAACGATTCATAGGCATTTTGTTTACGCGTATAATATAGATAGGCGGAATCCATCGTTGGCAGAGGCGCGCGGCGTGTGGATTTTTAACGATGCCGAAGGTCGCTCAACCGCGAATCGGTAAATAACGGTGGCTGTTTGCTCAATCGTGTAAATAAGTGTAGGTGATAATTTTCGATGCTTCCGTACGTCGTAATATCTTCTTGCGCGCGTTCCCGCTTAACGACTTCATGTAAGGCCCGGATATTTTCGCGCACGCTCCTGTATACGCCGATTTACGATGAAATGTTAATTCACTATTAACCTTTAACTGCTCGCGCCGGTCGAGTTACATAGAGTGTGCACCGTATAGAAGTGTCATGTAATTTCGCAAATTATTACTTGTCTCTTAAGCCCGTTTTAATATAAATAATTGTCGGAATAACATTTAATTTTTTGTTATTTATCGAAGTGTAAAACATATCTTTTCCTTCATTAATGTCAATACGAAGGAAGAGACAAAGAAATAAAATGTTTGTCGAAAAGATGTACACTCCGTCAGGTTAATGACGTAAAAGCAGCTGAGCTAAAGGTTAATGACGTAAATGATTGTAACTATATGTGTTTTCGACGCGTATTAAATCGCGGAACCGTGAAGGAAAATATTATCTCGCGATGTTATTTGAAATTTAAGTACGGATAAAAGTATTCAATAACATTTTAATTACTAATGGGGCAGTCTGTAAAACGTGACGGAGACACGAAGAGAATTGGGAAATGCGATATCAAATGGTCAGCTCGTTTCAGAAATGATTAATGTTTTTGTATCAAAAGATCTCGACGACAGCATCTTTAGTTATTCGATCAATCGTCATGTTTTCATCCGCAGCAGGTGTAGATCTTCATTCGTAGTTGACTTATCTCAATCGCAGTCTTGTACAGTTGAATCATGCAAATATATACGTGAAACATTATCGCCGACGCCGACGCCAATGGATAGTTGCGCGCGGACGGACGAGATTGAGCACCGCTGGCTCGCGCATTTCACTGCGACGGAACTCGGGTGCTTCGGTAGTAGGAAGTACTTTTCGCGGAGGCAAACATACACAACCTCTTTTTAAATTTCTGCATCAGATTTACATAACAAATAATTTGGGAAAAATAAATTACATGTATAATTAAATATTCAAGAACTTTTAGTCGAGTAAAACTTTTGTCGGGTTTTAATAAATAAACTGGATAAAAAAAGGGGATACAAATCGAGACAAAACTAAAGAAATATATAAATGTTTACGCTCGGGAAACAACTCAATGAGAAAAAAACAAACTCTCAGATTCAAATACTTCATTTTTATATTTTATTTCCCGATTCTCGAAAATGTAAAAAAAAAAGGTATCAAAAATTTTTTTCAATTTACGGATTTTTTTTTAGAAGATCCGACATAAACTTGAAATCTTCGTAGTGGCACGCAAATCTGCGGAGTGCCAATCGAGCGTTTTGTTTTGCCATCTGCTGGGGACGGTGATAAAAGCGCACACGGCTGAGCACCGCTGACCCCGAATGCATTTCACTGTGACGACAGGGATGATGGCGGAACTTTGCGGTGCGCGGAACGCTACGCGGTGGGAGTGCGTTCATTTCGCGGAAAGTCGAGAGTGCGTCGCGGGGCCGTTCGACCGATCGACCGGCCGGTTAGCCGGCTGGTTAGCCGGCCGGCCGGCCGGCCGGCCGGCACTATCTACGGCCACGCCACGGAAATATCCGACCCGCAGCCACGCATTCGAAATAATGGCCGCGTTTAACGGTGTCACTGGTCACGGCACGGCACGGCACGGCACGGCACGGCATTGCACAGCGTAGCGTAGCACGGTGCGGCGTGGCGCGACAGGCGTGAGCCGATTGAGTAAGAGATCTCGTGTGCTCGCGCGCGCGCGCGCGCTTACACATATTTCTCGTGCGTGGATCCAAAGATAGACATCCCGGCACCGGCCGGCCGGCCGGCTGGTCGGCCGCCAGCCGCGGCCGAATCTGTGCGACTGGCCCCAATTATGATATATTCGCGCGCGCGCGCGCGCGCGCGTCTACCGCGGTGTAAACAACGAGAGTGCATGCGTCGATCGGCTGGCGCGGTCGTAGACTGCGGACTGGCGGAATCTTGACACGTAAGACTGAGGTGACAATGTAGAAAATTTGATAATTTACATGGTGTGTCGCTTTATTAGTTGCGCGACGTCGCGATATCTACGAAACGTATCCTCGATCGTTTTACTTTATAAGGACTCGATGATTGTTGAGTGACATACTTTACGATCTTTACAATCTCGTTGATTTGTAACTTTTAACAACATCGTAAATTGGTAACCTCGAAAGCACTCGCGTTCTGTTACTTTGTTCCGTCATTGACCCAGTATCTGAACCCAGTAGCTACACACGATATATGTATATTGTATGTATGTGTGTATGTATACCGCAGAAATTGCCACAGGCATTACTAGCAATTGGACAGTATTACCGTGTATTATTAACGGAGAGATTACCGGCCGATATCCGAATATTACGAAATTAGCGTACAAATATTTGATCGTTCGCTCTCATCCCCCTCGTTTGTCTGGCGCGTTTGTCTCGCAAACACGCGTGACGTCGCGGATGTTTCTCCGTAAACCGTCGCAATCGGACCGCATTATCTGCGCCGGGCTAACGCTTCCGGCAAATAACGCCGTCTTATCTCTCTGCCGGTGCGGCCCCCGGTTTTAATATCTCCTTGCTTTTCGCCGTGGCCTCGCTTATCCGCGGAAGTCGCCGGCTCGTTTGATTCGTCGCCGCGTTCGTTCTTGGCTCCTCGTCCGTTCAACAGCTGCCGACAGCCACAAGATGATATCCAACGTATAATTCATCGCTCCAGTTACTCTCGCCGCCGACGGCAGGTGGCCAATCTCTTTCCCTCTCTCTCTCTCTCTCTCCCTCCCTCTCTCTCTCTCTCTCTCTCTCTCTCTCTCTCTCTCTCTCTCTCTCTCTCTCTCTCTCTCTCTCTCTCTTTCTCTCTCTCTCTCATCTTGTCAAGGTTATCGCAAAGTTGGAGGTAGAAAATCCATCACGAAGGCTTTGCCTTCGATGGCCATCATTATATAGCTTTCATACGGATCGGAAGTTTTCACGAGAAGGCCGGGTAAACGAACATCCGGTTTAGATCACGAGGTCGTTCGCTTAGATTCGCGAGAGAAAAATATTTTCATTGTCGATCGGAGAAAGTTTGCTCCCGGTCATACGATATCTTTAATAAATTATCGACGCTCCTCGAGTATTGACATACTTCTCTCTGAATATAAATGTTGACGCGTAATGAGTTTGCAGTTAAATTTCTGCAGTATATCATGGGATTTTAATTAAGACAAAAAATATACCGCGAGTAGATATGGATGCTTATAGGATGTCTGACGTGAAAAATTTGACTGTTACTAAATAGAAATCGCGTTATATCGGGGGGGGGGGGGGGGACGAACGACATTCCAAGTTGAGCTGTTTGGATATCGGATGTGCGGTAAGAATGCGAGCTACAGCGTCGATCGTTTGAACGGCATCCGCGATGATTCGAGAGATTTCTCAGAGTTGTGCTGAATTATGTCATACGTGCTCGCATCACTTGGTCGGTAAATAGGTTACGCAAGATGGATCGCGGATATCTGCTGCGCGCGCTATTAACCAGGCCGGCGTGTGTACATGCGTTGTTCGCGAGAAACAGCTAGTCTAAGCGCATGCTAAACAGACACGAGAGAAAATGAAAGAGAAAGAGAGAGAGAGGGAGAGGGAGGAGAGAGAGAGAGAGAGAGAGAGAGAGAGAGAGAGAGAGAGAGAGAGAGAGAGAGAGAGAGAGAGAAGTCTTTGCAGAAGTGCACCGGGACTGCCTACGCTGTGCGTCATGCATGCCTTGGCATTTACAGATCGGCACTTTTCGAGTGGCACCCAAGATTTAAGATTCGAATTCAGAAACAAGAATCCGATGTCACTTTTCCTTCGTGAATTTTGTACACGAAATGATTCGTTGATTTACCCATCATTCAATTCTAATATTTGAAATACGACGCGCGGATGTCAAGCGCTGTTAGCTGTCAATTATTACTCGATGTTGCCTACTTCTTCGCTATAAATACCTCGACACGACGCGCTCTTTCCGAAAAGGCATCTGGTAAATGTTATGACGTTTATAACACCTAGATGTTGCCATTCTTCGACCCGTTGATCACTCGTATATTCATGCAACTTTCTTTTTACATTGATATAATCACGCCTGTTGCTGCAAACTGAGAAATCGACGAACCCGCCTTGGATGCCCGAGGGATTCTGCCGCGAATACGATTTCTAAATCCATCTCTTTTAATTTCGTCCTCACAGTGCGACTCTGAAGGTTCTCTTACAACACCTTCCTCGAGTATGTTATCGCGGTTCGTTTCGCGAGTCCTGTCGAGATTAACCCGGGAGCGATCGTTAAGCCGTCCGCGCCACACTTATGGACAATGATACGTCTTTCTTTTTCTTATAATCCAATGGCCATAGAAATTATCTTCTTGCGGATATGTTAATTTCATTAATTTCACTTTCATTGTACTAATCTACTAAATACCGTGTTTGATAAGTATTAGTATAAGTATAAAAGGACAAATATAATTTTGCAAAAAAGCAACTTGATTAAGAAACTTTGCTATTTTTATAGCAAAGTTGTTTTGTTTTCTTGTAATTAAAGCCACCGATTGAAGGTATCTCTCTCATTTATATAGATTCCTTGTCATTTTAATTTAAGGCAAAGTGCATCTTTTTTAATGCGATCGTTCACGGGTTAACGATCGCTTCAAAGAGAAACATCCCGAGTGACTCGAGTGGACGCAACAAGAGCTTTAAATGCGGTTCGGCCACCTTTGAAAAGGCCTCCGCTGCAACCGATGTAAGTTTATGACGTAAGAGGAAGTTCATCCACTTGAGCCCGAGCGAGCGTCACCGATATTCCCGGAGCGGTTCAAACGAACGCCGCCGTAACTCGCCCCGCGATACGATTCCGTATTGCATTCGAGTGCCGCGTATCGAAACCTGTTTATCCCGGCGCGAAGAAGCGATTTTTCTTTTCCTTTTTTTTTTTTTTTTTATCGAAAGCCCGGGTAAGATAAGACGTGGTGACATAACGCGGCCGCTCTTACAGCCGCCGCGAAGTGGCGGTTCACCTTTCTCTCGGAGTGAGCTGACTCGCGAGCTCGAATTTGAGTTTGGAAATAATAATGGTCGATCGCCACTCGTAAATACTCGATCGACATAGGGCGCCGATCGACAACGCGCGACGTCACCCTCTCTCCTCGGGTTGCTACCGGCGGCCGGTCGGTCCGAGAGTCGTTTCCCTCCCCCTTTCACGCCGCCGCTGCCGCCGTTCGTGTCGCAATCGTTAGTACATGCCCAGGCGTGTAATCACCTTGGAACGGCTTCGTTGACGGTCGCGGCGGTGCGATGCATATGCGACACGCGCCCGCAAAATTCACCGGCTCGACGTGGCGACCTCCCTCAAATGAGTTGCACATCGTCGTCGTCGTCGTCGTCGCGGTCGATTCGCGAAGGAGTCGGCGAGTCAGAATTGCGAAACGGAACGCGCGCGTGTTGGTATGCCTCTCCCCCGGCATTGCCGTCGTCGTCGCCGTTCTGGAATTTCATCGGACGAAATAATCGCTGCTGACTCGCCCACGCGTGGCGGAATAAGCGCGCGTGCTCATATCGAAACGTGTTACGTCCCCGTTGCTCGCGAGTGAAAACGTCGACCGCGCTAAGCGAAAGTCCTTTAGCTCGATCTAATTCGAACCGCGATTTTCTTTTCAATTCACCGCGATGAATTTACTCGCGAATGACGCTATCTACACGCGAGACTCGAATTCTAATGTTTCCGAATTCTTCGGCTTCAGACACGCGTGATAAGACACTCTTGCATCGTGTAAAATACGGTCGTAAATTTTCCGCGTTATGAAGGTTACGATATGGTTTTAGATATCGAGGAGTGGTATGGCGTATCTAAGCTTTTTTTAATTTTATTAGAGCTTACACTTGATTAAAAATGAATGTCTTTTCAGTGTGTTCCTAAAAAAATATGGGAGTGAAAATTTTTCTTAAATTTAATACATTTTTAATTTAATATTATTTTATAATTTATATTCTTATGTATACATTATGTGGAAACGTTATATAATAATAAATAAATTATTATCATAGATTTTTGAAAAAAGTCACCGCATCCAACATTGCAGCTGTAAGAAAAACTTCCTGAAAAATGTGCGAAATAAAGCTTGTTGTAAAATATAAAAATTTAAATTTTTTCGAAAGAGAACAAGAATGAAGACGGCGGTCTAACACTTAATGATATCAATAATTTACTTCTTATATTTCTCGACATTAATCATTCTTGCTTCTGACCTTATCGCGTTTATTCGAAGAATTTGTATTATTCGTATTTATCAGCGTCCGAAGGGGACACATTCCTGACATTTTAAGAAAACTCGCGCATAGCAGGATCTCCAGGGCGATGTCCAGGGTGATGTTAAAGACGATGCTTTATCTCATTTATCCGAGCCGTGTGAATCCTTATCGGATTCAATGTTTTCAAATTTAAATTCGCTTTTGGTGAGGAATCAGCTGATATCCCGCTCGGCAGGCACGTACGTTTCTCCCACTTTGCTCGTAAACGAAGCACCGGCGTGACGTAACGACGTACGCGTCGTAAATTATGATCGATAATGTAACCTTGTGCGTGCGGAGGTAACGCATGGACACACGGAAAAGGTAGGGGACCGGGGGGGGGGAGGGGGAGAGGGAGAGGGCAGCCGAAGAGGAAAGGAAGGGAGATGCACGGCATGCATCAGGCGTCTTCCGCAGGACTCCCCGTCGATCTCTCTCGCGGTCATTATTATTCCTTCCACTTAGCCGACAAGGAAATCATCTTGCTGCGCCGCGATAATATCCCTCGCTTTAACCACGTGCGATTCTTCTTTTTTTCCACCTCGACTCGCGGCCGATTACGATTAGCAAGAAGTAGCATCGTGATGCATGCGGTGAGGCGAGAGCACCGGAGAGCGCGAAATTGATTGTCGGCTGCGTTCGCTTCTCTTCTTTTCTTTTGCGCCGTACAATAACCGTTTCAGCAGAAACGGTTTTGTCGCTGGTGCACGGCAATCGTGGATAAAGGAAGCGCGGTGTGTAACCTCGTCGTCATCGTCGTCGTCGTCGTCGTCGTCGTCGTTCGCAAATTATACGATTGATCGCTCAAGGGTAACACTTATCGATTTTCCAAGTGCCGTGCTTTCATTTCGAGCGACGATAAGCACCGGCGAATCGTACTTTTCGATTCTTTTAAGTCGACGTCTATGTAACGTTCGACCTCACTCGCGCTCGCGATAAATTCGAGAAAGTTCGAAAAAAACTTCGTTACGCGCGTGGCGAATGTACGTTCCGGATCCGCGGAAAAATGATTTTTGCGACGCGCCGCATTCGCCGCTATCCCGCCGGGACGTCGACGGGGAACAATGTTGCATAAAAGTTTTCTGACAATGTCGTTCGACGTTTCCGCGACGGCAGTAATGGACGCGCGCCGCGTTCCGCCGCATGGAACACGAGGACGCGAGGAAAAGTGGCGCGTACTCGCTACATCGAGGAGAGAAAAGCGAGGTCGGGCCTTTCTCAGAAAAGTGGGTCGAGAAGGTATCCGATTGTACACAACACGCCGCGTTCCAACTGTTGAAGGAGGAGCGGGAGGGGAGGGGGAGGAGGGCGCTCGCGGGAGAGGCGTCATTGACGACGCCGGCCGGCTCCCGCCGCCGCTGTCGCTGTCCTTGTCTAAAAACACACGCGTAGTTAGACCGCTTTCACACGTCACAGTTTTTCGCCACGCCGGCGCTGATAAATCGCGCACGAAGAATTTAACCTTTTTGGTGACGGCGACACGTCGTGTCGAAACGCCGTGCCGCGCGCTCGCAATTGGCCGAGGCCTCGATCCGCTAATGTGTCAAGAACAGCTGACAGAACGTGGTAAACGTCAGATTTCACGCTGTCATGTACAACGGCACACCGGGGTTATCCTAGACCCGGTGAGCCACTTTTTGCATACGGATTCTTTGCGTTTTTAATTTAACGTGAATGTTACCCTCGACGTGAGAATCTCGAGGAAGATTATCGCGTTGCGAATTTTCAATTTTTTAATGTTGAATATTTTTAGTAATGAGTGATCCATAAATTGATTAAAATACCATTAAAATCAAATTAAATGAAAAATAAAGTGTAATTTCTTATTATTAATTGCTCATAAGACGATTGAATCGTCGATATCTTTATCCAGACAGGAATCGACTCTCCTAAAAAACAAATCCTAAAAGTTACAAGATTTTTCCTTTAAACACAACTGATATATAATACTTTGAAGTATCAATAAATCATCCGAGGAGCCAACTGACCAGGTTTGCGGTCAACAATACAGTGGATTCTCGCGGTGTAAAATCGCGACATGCGGAAGAGTCTTCAGATCGCATTGTCGGCGCGTTGCGCCATCGATCTTGAGGGAAAATAGCGAGCGAGATTTCACTGTCATCTCGCACGAATCTCATGACTCCCCCGGCATCGTCGTCGTCTTCTTATCGATGTTCCGTCCTGGTTCTGGACCCGGGCCGGATTTGTTTTCAATTCATTGCTAGTCGCGAGTGCGTCCGCGTCTCGGCGATGTGGGACGCGCGAGCGAACGAGCAAAGCGACCGCCGCCGGTTTTCCACTTCATCGATCGAGCGATTTTACGCGATTTTGTGCAACGCTTTGCCGAGGAGATTCTAGGCCGGAGAAAAATAGATAGAGTGCGAGATTCGCGCGACGAGAGATCGCGCTTGCACGCGTTTTTTCTTTTTTTTTTTTTTTTTTTTATCGGGCGCATATTGCGCGCCGACGATTTGACCGAGTTGAGATCGCCAAGTGTGTGCCAAGAGATATTCGCCTCGCGAGAAGAGACAGCGGTTCTCCCCCTCCTTTCTCTCCACGTGCTGAAGCGTGAACAAACTGGCGTTTATTATTGTCGTCGTTACAACCAAGCGGAACGGTGTCCCCAACGTGACGGCGCGTGTTTGCCGCGCGTTCATCGGGATATCGAAAAAAACCGAATCTGGATGTATGCAGATCCTTCCCGGCGGCCGCGCATTTGTGTTGCGCTTTGCCGTCGCCGCGCACGGCAGCGATCGCGAACGAACGAGGTGAAAACTGCCATTTTCACGGTGTTATATCACGCACGCGAGCCACGCACCGCGTCGACGTCGATCACGAAACGTTGCCTCTCTCGGCTCCGCTCTCGTCGCGGAATAAAACGAAAAAAAAAAAAAAAAAAGAGAGAGAGAGAGCATACAGAAAAAAAACTTGAGAATGCTCCGATACGACGTAATGCCTCCGTTAAATTCACCGAGTCCCATAAAAATGTGACTGTAAGGAGTCGGAAATTCCGTGATTACGTACCGCTCGCGCCATATTCTTGTAATATACTGCGCGATCCGACATCGGTGTCATTATCGTTTTCGCTTCTTGCGCTACACTTCGTTAAACTTCGCGAATGCAAATGCGCGATGCATATACATATACGCGCGGAATCGCGAGCGTGTACTCCGTCGTATCTCGTTGCTACGGGGTATCGTGTATACGTGTGGAAGTCGTTTATCTTAATGCACTCTTTAGTTACCTCGTTGAGTCCGCGATATTAAGATTGCCTGGGCCCCATCGTGGTATCGCGACGTGTACACGCGCCCCTTTATCCCCGATTTTACATCTGTTCATCGATAAAACAAGGCACAGCCTCACCGCCCTCCTCTTCTCCCTCTTCCTCGCCTTCTTTTACGCGCAAGCTCGACTACGAGGACATTAAACGCGTTCATTCATCGTGTTCCGCGCAATCGCTCTAGCACAGGATAGTCCTATGTTCGCTTTTCTCGATAGCGTTCGCTATTTCAACGTTTCCGAAACAAATTCGCTCCGTGGGGGGATGGATGTTTCCGACACGTTCGCGGAATTCCTAGAGAAACCATTTTCACCACGTTGATTTTCGGTAAAGCGGATAAATTAAATAGCCGAGTTTTTCGGCGAATTGTGACTCCATCTTCGAGATTGCGTATTCGACGGTCGGTGTCGCTTTCGTTGCGTTTCTTCGTCGATTAATCCGAATTGGATCACGCGGAGCGGTCGCCGATGCCCGGCACGGAGATTAAAAAAGAATTCCGGTAAGGAGGACGACGGTAAAGCACAGTGAAGAAAGGAGGAGAAGGGGGAGAAGAGGAGGAGGAGGAGGAGGAGGCGGGAAGGACGAGAGGGCGAGAGGGGGAGAAGGAACGAAAACAAACTTTCGCTGCGTACGACGGGGAGCCCCGGCGTGGATTTATACACGCGAGTAAAGGCGCGTATATATATATATATATAAAGAGACCCGGCGAGGATCGCATCGCCGCGCGGCGATGTGGCGAGCGGCAATACGAGAGAGTGGGATCACAAGGTGGATTTAAAAGGGGGCCAGAAGAGGGGCGAAAGGCGGCCACGACGTACGTACTCTGTAACAGAAGAGGAGCGTGTGCCAGCCCGCTGTCGTAGCGCGTGGTATTTTACGCAACGTCGGCTGTGATATAACGGCGAGGAGGTATAGGCTTCGCCCCCCCCCCTCTCTCTTTCTCTCTCTGTCTCCTCTTTCCTTCCCGCACCCCCCTGCCCCTCCCCCATCTGCGCTCCGCTACGCCATACGCATGGGACGCGCGCGATGTGCGTCGAAACGCGCGTGACGGCGCGCTAAAAACGCCCGGCCGTATGGTACACGACATAACGAGGACGTCAAGTCGTTCGCACGTCCGAATCGTTAACGGTAAATATTGACCGACACGCACCCTCATCGTTCTCGTTACGTCGAAATCGACTCGCCGATTTGTTCCGGCGTTTTTTTTTTTTTTTCCAGACGATCGTCTCGCGACTATAATAATTCACAAAGGTTCTCGGACACCA
Source organism: Pogonomyrmex barbatus (assembly GCF_055798465.1). NCBI lineage: Eukaryota > Metazoa > Arthropoda > Insecta > Hymenoptera > Formicidae > Pogonomyrmex > Pogonomyrmex barbatus. The sequence continues at coordinate 2,971,139 of NW_028297182.1, read as the reverse complement.
CGAGAAAGTGACGTCGACAGTCGCATGCGTGCGTGCGTGCGTGCGTGCGTGCGTGCGTGCGTGCGTGCGTGCGTGCGTGCGTGCGTGCGTGCGTGCGTGCGTGCGTGCGTGCGTGCGTGTGCGCGCGCGTGTTGGAACATCCAGCTCGAACGGAAGATAATATGATACTTACAATTAGACGAATCCGACGACACGAGGGAAGAAACGCGTTCGCATACATTGATCGCGCGTAACGTATACCGCGCGCTCACTTTTCACGACACATGTTGCTATGGATAAAGTTTCGAATGTGTGACAAACACCGGTGTGACAAAGTTTTACATACGTTATTTACGCGCGCGCAGCCATCTCTCTCTCTCTCTCTCTCTCTCTCTCTCTCTCTCTTTTACGGCTCGCATAGATCGCATACGGATTGCGATACTCGATGCCGCTGTAAAGAGGAGGAGAAAAAAGAATATCTTAGATACTCCGAACGGGTAGAGTATCGGCGTTCGTTCATCGCTATCTCTCAGACGTCGCGACACGCGGGGAGGAGGAGGAGGAGGAGGAGAAGGAGGCGGAGGCATCGCGCGCGCGGGGTAATATTCGCTCGATACAACCGCAACGGCCGGCCGCTTTGCATTTTGCGGCCGCCGCGTGCCATTTCGTCCCGACAATGAGCCGGCTGTAATAGCGGTTACGTCGGAGCTCCGAGCGTAGCGATCTATCCGCGCCCGCGCGCATGGCGGGGCTCTCTATAGTGCAGGCGCGCTCGCGCGAGACTCATGGCAATGGGTGTGGGTCGCGTTTACCCGGTTTCGCTGGACCCGGCCGAACCCAATGACCTAAATGATACGGCGAAGCGGGTCGCAGCCTAGATTCCGCCGCGGGGGCCGGCC